>NC_057731.1:56688940-56753463 GCF_004010195.1 Chiloscyllium plagiosum | reverse complement strand
AAGACTTGTAAGGCAAGACCTCCCCTTCACAAATCCGTGCTGGCTGTCCCTAATCAAGCAGTGTCTTTCCAGATACTTATAAATCCTATCCCTCAGTACCCTTTCCATTACTTTACCTACCACCGAAGTAAGACTAACTGGCCTGTAATTCCCGGGGTTATCCCTATTCCCTTTTTTGAACAGGGGCACAACATTCGCCACTCTCCAGTCCCCTGGTACCACCCCTGTTGACAGTGGAGATGAAAAGATCATTGCCAACGGTATTGCAATTTCCTCTCTTGCTTCCCACATAATCCTAAGATATATCCCGTCAGGCCCGGGGGACTTGTCTATCCTCAAGTTGTTCAAAATGTCCAACACATCTTCCTTCCTAACATGTATCTCCTCGAGCTTACCAATCCGTTTCACACTCTCCTCTTCAACAATACGTTTCCATTGCTGCTGATCCCCTTGCTGTTTGTGGTGCCCATACATGATAGGGACTTAAACGTAGAAGGTATGATCAAGAAGGTCACAGATAACATGAAAATTGGTAGCATAGTAAATAGAGAAGAGGATAGGTGTAAACTGCAGGAGGATTTAAATGGACTCATGAGGTGGGCACAGTATGGAATGGAATTCAGTCTGGAAAGGTGAGAGATAATTCACTTGGGGAGGCAGACTAAGCAAGGGATTCCACTATAAAGGGTAGGACCCTGGAAACGACTGAATATCAGGGGGACCTCAGTGTGCACATCCACAGATCCCTGAAGGTAGCAGGACAAGTATATAAACAACAGAGAAGTGGGCAATAGGAGCAGGATTGGTCATTCAGGTCTTCAGCCTGCTCCATCATTCAGTATGATCATGCCAGGTCACCTAATTCAGTACCCGGTCCCGTTTTCTCCTCTTATTCTTTGATCGCTGTTGCCCTAAGAACTATATCTCTGCCTTCTTGAAAACATTTAATGTTTTGACCTCCCCTTCTTGATTATACCTTTCTGTGACAGAGAATTCCATAAACTCTGCACTCTGAGTGAAGAAATTTCTTATAGAGTCATTGAGATGTACAGCATGGAAACAGACCCTTTGGTCCAACCCGTCCATGCCGACCAGATATCCCAACCCAATCTAGTCCTACCTGCCAGCACCCGGCCCACATCCCTCCAAACCCTTCCTATTCATATTTCAAAGGAATTTGGATGAGTATGTTGCAATTGTATCAGCCTCCACCACTTCCTCTGGCAGCTCATTCCATACGCGTACATCCCTCTGCATGGAAAAAGTTGCCCCTGAGGTCTCTCTTGTATCTTTCCCATCTCACCCTAAACCTATGCCCTCTAGTTCTGGACTCCCCGACCCTAGGGAAAAGACTTTGCCTATTTATCCTATCCATGCTCATAATTTTATAAAACTCTATAAGGTCACCCCTCAGCTTCCGACTCTCCAGGGAAAACCGCCCCAGCCTGTTCAGCCTCTCCTTATAGCTCAAATCCTCCAACCCTGGCAACATCCTTGTTAATCTTTTCTGAACTCTTTCAAGTTTCACAACATCTTTCTGATAGGAAGGAGACTAAAATTGCATGCAATATGCCAACAGTGGCCTAACCAATGACCTGTACAGCCACAACATGACCTCCCAACTCCTGTACTCCATGCTCTGACCAATAAAGGAAAGCATCCTATCTATCTGCGACTCCACTTTCAAGGAGCTATGAGCTTGCACTCCAAGGTCTCTTTGTTCAACAACACTCCCTAGGACCTTACCATTAAGTGCATCAGTCCTGCTAAGATTTGCTTTCCCAAAATGCAGCACCTTGCATTTATCTGAATTAAACTCCATCTGCCACTTTTCAGCCCATTGGTCCATCTGGTAAAGATCCTGCTGTAATCTGAGGTAACCCTCTTCGCTATCAACCACACCTCCAATTTTGGTGTCATCTGCAAACTTACAAACCATACCTCTTATGCTCGCATCCAAATCATTTATATAAGTGATAAAACGTAGAGGACCTAGCATCGATCCTTGTGGCACTCCACTGGTCACAGGCGTCCAGTTTGTCTTCTACCTTTGAGCCAGTTCTGTATCCAACTGGCTAGTTCTCCATGTATTCCGTGAGATCTAACCTTGCTAACCAGTCTCCCATGGGGAACCTTGTCGAACGCCTTATTGAAGTCCATATAGATCACATCTGCCCTCATCAATCCTCTTTGTTACTTCTTCAAAAAACTCAATCAAGTTGTGAGACATGATTTCCCACGCACAAAGCTATGTTGTCTATCCCTAATCAGTCCTTGCCTTTCCAAATCCATGTACATCCTGTCCCTCAGGATTCCCTCCAACAACTTGCCCACCACCGAAGTCCGGCTCACTGGTCTATAGTTCCCTGGCTTGTCCTTACCACCCTTATTAAACAGTGGTACCACGTTAGCCAACCTCCAGTCTTGATGATACAAATATCTCAGTCTCAAGTGTTTTTAAAAGAAATTTCCTCCATTCCTTGTCCCCAAATTTTAGGCCCCTTAATTGTGGCAATGAATGAATGTCAAAAGGAGAGTTATGAGAGTCTTTGTTCCATATAATCCTGTCCCTGTGTTCCAAGTGATCTGCAATTAATTATTTTATAATGGACTCTTATATTTTCACTACTATTGATGTCAGGCTAACCATTCTATAATTTCCAGTTTTCTTTGTGCCTCCTCCTTTAAATAGTGGGGTTACATTACCTACTAAGCAATCTAAAGGAAGTATTCCGGAGGCAGCATGGTGTCTCAGTGGTTAGTACTGTTGCCTCACAGTGCCAGGGACCTGGGTTCGATTCATGCCTCAGGTAACTGTCTGGGTTGAGTTTGCACATTTTCAGCATGTCTGCGTGGGTTTCCTCTGGGTGCTTCAGTTTCCTCCCAAAATCCAAAGATGTACATGTTACGTGAATTGGCCATGCTAAATTACCCATAGTGTTCAGGGATGTGTAGGTTAGGTGCATTATTCTGGAGTAAATGTAGAGTAGTAGGGGAATGGGTCTGAGTGGGTTACTGAAGAGTCAGTGTGGACTTGTTCAGCCAAAGGCCATGTTTCCACACTGTTGGGTTTCTATGAAAATCTTGGAAGATGACCACTAATTCATCCACTCTTTCTCGGGTCACCTCCATTAAATAATCTGGAATGTAGGTTAACAGTTCCTGAGGGTTTACCATCCAAATCCTGTCAATTTCCCCAACACTATTTCCCTATTAATACTGATTTCCTTCATTTCCCCCCTGTCATTAGATCCTGGGTTCCCCAAGACCTTTGGGATGTTATTTGTGACTATCTTTGTGAAAGCAGAACCAAAATTTGTATTTAATTGGTCGGCCATCTCTTTATTCCCAATTATAACTTGCCCTGTTTCTGCTTGTAAGGAATCTTCATTTGTCTTCTCTAACCTTTTTCTCCAACTATCTGTAGAAGTTTTACTGTCGGTTTGTATGTCCCTCACATGCTTACCTTCATATTTCCTTTTCCCCCTCTTAATCCTTTTAACCTTTCTTTAAACCGAAATCTGGACCGTTCCAATCCTAAGGTCTGGCTTCAGCCAATTTGTATGCCTGTTTTGTGGATGTAGTGCTGTCCCTAATTTACCATGAGCCATGGTCAGGCCACCTGTCCCACATTTAATTTTGTGCCAGAAAGGAAAGAACAATTGTTGTTCCATGCATTTTTAAAAACTGTTTGCCATTACCTCTGCACTGTCATCCTTTATGTTCCCAAATTTATCGTAGCCAGCTGATGCCATATACCATGAGTGTATATTGGATGCTTACCTTTGTTAGCATGAAACACAAGAGCATTGAGGTTATGCTGGAGCTGTATAAAATGCTGGTTAGGCCACAGCCGGAGTACTGTGTGCAGTTCTGGTTATCACATTGTAAGAATGTTGTAATCGTGCTAGAGTGAGTGCACAAGAGATTTATGAGGATGTTGCTTGGGTTGAAGGGTCTGGACTATGAGGAAAGATTGGACGGGTTTGGTGTTTTCCTTGGAGTATTAAAAGTTCAGAGAGGACCTAATGGAGATATATAAGACTGAGGAGTATAAGATGGATGGAAGACTTGTATATTTCAGCCCCTGACCATAATTACACTCATTAAAAACTTAATTACATTCTCAAATAGTAGTCTGATTCTGGCTGAGAAAACACACCATCAAAATGCAACTCTTGAAAATAAATTATAAATTATAGAGCAGGATTAGAGAGCAGCATTTACATTTTTTTTCAAGCATTACTTTGGTGTGATGTAGGTGATTATGAGGATCCTGATCTATTTGGAATGGGAGGAAAGAACATTTGGCAAGGTAATGAGTGCAATTTAAGTTGCATTGGCAGGAAAAATAATCTATTGAAGGTGGCCTTAGAATTTGAAAGATATTAACTTCCAAGTGCAAATGTTGCCTGAATTCCTGATATACAAAACATGGTGAATAAGGAAGACTAATCCAAGTAAAGCTTTAATTCTTCCTTTAATGAAGAAATCCTTTGAACTAGATTCTATTTTCTTTCTCTTTCCAAGTTGATAACTGCTGTTTAATGACCAATGATTTTTGATTAGAATCCAGGATTAAACATTAATTTAATGAAGATGCATTTGAATTGAACACCCTTCAAGGCTGTGGTAACCTGAACTGACCATGTGAGAGACTTCTCCTCATCTGAAACGGCAGAAATTGCAAGAGCAAGAATGATCATATGCAGAAGATCTTCAGTGTTGGTGTTTGTAAAAATATATTACCAAAATGCACAATGTGGCAGATGTTTTCATTTAAAGTACTTCTTTCCTTTTTTCAGCTCTAAATTAAACCCAATCAATTGTGGGCTGTGTTGGTCTTTTGCTTCAACTCAGGGCAAAAGCAGCTAAAAGGCTTTTGTGATAGTGTACCTATCTGTGAGCCAGGACACTTGAGATCAAGTCCTACCTTCTGTAGAGGTGTCATAATATTTCTGAACAGGTTGACTCAAAATATCTAAAAGCACCCAAACTGAGTTAATTGACTGCAAACACACAAAAACAAGGATTTAAAAACAAACTGACAAACATTATTGAAGAACTGATGTGTTAGTGTAACTCATTTTGCTAATCCCCAGGATTATATTATTTGTCAGTATGCATGCATCATTTACTTAATGGGTAGTATCTCAGAGCATAGACATTGCCTACATCTTAAAAATGCTTATCACTTAATGGCCTTGAAATTAGTGCTTCCACCTTTTTTATGTCCAATTTCTGATCAAACCTAAACTGATTGTAGCATTGATATGATTCAGAACAGAGTCTTTCCATTTCCAAGGTTCCATAAATTTTCTAAAGCCATGGCAGACACATTGGCATGTAGTGCCATGAGGAAGTGATGATGTGGAGATGCTGCTGTTAGATTGGGGTGGGCAAAGTCAAAAGCCTCATGGCACCAGGTGATAGTCCAGCAGATTTATTAGAAATCGCAAACTTTCGAATAAACCTGTTGAACTATAACCTGGTGTTGTGACTTCTGACTATGAGGAAGTGAGACAATTTTGGTCCACACAGTCCCCATAAACATCAATATGAGGAAAATGATATACCAGCTTGGTGATTATCCTACCTATGATCAGTGACTCTAATCCCATGTGTTGACACTTTTTCATAATTCCTTTAATTTGCTTTTCTCCCATTTATGATGCTTAAATATTGTTAACTCTTCACTCAACTTCGGTGTAATTTATTATTTTGTGGCCATGTTTGTATACAAACAAAAAAAAATTGGTAGCTTGAGATTTCTGTGGTGCAGTTAACCTTTTATAATTGGTTTCTGTGTTGCACATTTAAAGTAAGAAGGTAAAGTTGCATTGTCTTATCAGGCCATACGGCTGTGCTGTGATTAGAGAAAGATGACTGATAGTGGTTTAATCTGGTAACCTTTAATCAGTGTTGGAATTAAACCCATGGTGTTGGCATCACTCCGCATTGAGATTCAGCTATCCAGGCAACTGAGCTAACCGAGAGATGAAATATTGCAGGGTCGTTAAATGAACTCTGCACATTCCATGTGAAAAATAAGCAAAAGCTGGTGATATTTTCAAAAAAATGGACTGCCTCAAAAATAGTCCTATGTATTTGCCTATGACAGATACTATACTGAAAGTGTAATGTTATATTTGTAATAAATTTAGTTGCTGCTAAGCACACCATTCAGTTCCTAGTATGAAGATAGATACGTGCAAACTGAGGAACTAGCACTTTATTACATGTCTATTAGAAGTACAAAATATTCCAGCTGATATACCTTTTTCTTCCTTAATGCATCTGCACTTAAACATAATCTGCCTAAAATGATTCCTAAATAATAGTTCCACTTACTGTCATTAAAATGACAATATGTGGGAGAGAGTGTATTTTGGCTTACTCTGAGGTTTGATATGGATCTTCATGAGCAATAAATTTTCAAACTTCTTCTCTGGGAGAAAAATGGGTTTCTGACCAGATCACCGCTCCTGCATCAGCAAAGGAGAAACAAATTGATTTGGAAAGATTGCATTTTTCTTGATTTATCTTGACATTATGTTGAATTTTAGTTACATTGCATATTGTTATGTAAAGTGGGCCATCAGTATTCACTTTAATCATCTGATTCTAATACCCTGGACCTTTTAAGGATTAAAATGATTTTAAAAAACTAACCTAAATTGACTGCTATGATTACCTGATTAATGCAAATAACACAATGAAATATACAAGACTTGGTGCAGTGAACAAAGTTAAAAATCAACAACACCAGGTTATAGTCCGGGTTTAATTGGAAGCACACTAGCTTTCGGAGCGACGCTCCTTCATCTGGTGATAGTGGAGGGCTCAATCCTAACACAGAATTTATAGCAAAAATTTACAGTGTGATGTAACTGAAATTATACATCGAAAAATTGATTGTCTGTTAAGCCTTTCATCTGTTAGAATACAGTGATAGTTGCACTTCTTTCATGTGTAAATCACAAAACCTTTTTTTAAAAAAGTTGTATTCTCGGGTTAGCTGTTAACAATGGTGATAGCTAGACTATATGTTGAAGGTGTTAGCCCCTTGTTCTCTGTCTATGACCTGATGTTTAGATTGATTCTAATCTAAAAAGTGAGATAACGGAGTTTTACATAAATTCATGTAGTTTTTGAGCTCAGAGTTCTACATGAATGCAAGCAGTTTTTGAGCAAAGTACAATGTAACACTGCAAGTACAAATTCACCCCACAAAATATGTGTGTGTGTCTGTCTGGGTTGGGGGTTGAGAGTGTGAGAAAGTGTGTGTGTAGTGAGTGCAGAGTGTCTTAAGTCTGTGAGGGGTGCATGTGGGAGTATGTGCCTCTGTAAGGGTGTGTGAGGGTGCCTGTGTGCGCATCTGTGTATATGAGTGTGTGTGTGTGTAGGAGTATCTGAGAGTGTGTATAGTGCAATGGTGATCACCTGTAATGTGACATGAACCCAAGGTCCCGGTTGAGGCCCTCCCATGGGTACCGAACTTAGCTATCAGCCTCTGCTCGGCCACTTTTCGCTGCTGCCTGTCCTGAAGTCCACCTTGGAGGATGGTCACCTGAAGGTCAGAGGCTGAATGTCCTGGACCACTGAAGTGTTCCCCAACTGGGAGGGAACCCTCCTGTCTGTTGATTGTTGTGCGGTGCCCATTCATCGTTGTCATAGCCTTTGCTCGGTATCCCCAATGTACCATACCTCCGGGCATCCTTGCCTGCAACGTATAAGATAGACAACGTTGGCAGAGTCACATGAGTACCTGCCATGTACAAGGTGGGAGATGTCCCCACGCGTAATGGTGGTATCTATGTCCACACTCTGACATGTCTTGCAGCGTCTACCGTGACAGGAGTTGTCCTGAGAGCTGGGCAGCTTGCTACGAACAGTGATCTGTTTGAGGTTTGGCGGATGTTTGGCGTGGAGGCGTGGGGAAGGTCTTGGTGAGGTGCTCATCCTCATTGGTAATGTGTTGCAGGTCACGAAGAACATGGCGTAATTTTTCAGCTCCTGGGAAATACTGAACAACGAAGGGTACCCTGTCGGTTGCAGCATGTGTCTGTCTCCTGAGGAGGTCATTACGGTTCCTTGCTGTGGCACGTCTGAACTGGCGGTCGATGAGTTGAGCATCATACCCCGTTCTTGTGAGGGCATCCTTGAGTACTTCCAGGTGTCCGTCACTCTCCTTCTCATCTGAGCAGATCCGGTGTACGCGTAGGGCATGTCCATAGGAGATGGCTGTTTTAATATGTTTTGGGTGGAAGCTGGAGAAGTGTAGCATTGAGAGGTTGTTTGCGGTAGAATGTGGTGCTAAGGTGTCCATCCTTGATGGAAACGCATGTGTCCAAGAATGAGACAGATAGTCGAGTAGTCCATGGTAAGTTTGATGGTGAGATGAAACTTATTGATGTCACTGTGTAGTTTTATCAGTGACTCCTCGCCATGGATCCAGAGGAAGAAAATATCATCAATGTACCTGGTGTACTTTGCTGAAAAACTGCATGCATTCATGTATAACTCTGAGCTCAAAAACTGCATGAATTTATATAAAACTCCGTTATCTCACTTTTTAGATTAGAATCAATCTAAACATCAGGGCATAGACGGAGAACTCAGGGGGCCAACACCTTCAACATATTGTCTAGCTATCACCATTGTTAACAGCTAACCCGAGAATGCAACTTTTAAAAAAAAGGTTTTGTGATTTACACATGAAAGAAGTGAAACTATCACTGTATTCTAACAGATGAAAGGCTTAACAATCAATTTTTCAATGTATAATTTCAGTTATATCACACTGTAAATTTTTGCTATAAATTCTGTTAGGATTGAGCCCTCCACTGTCACCTGATGAAGGAGCGTTGCTCCGAAAGCTAGTGTGCTTCCAATTAAACCTGTTGGACTATAACCTGGTGTTGTGATTTTTAACTTTGTACACCCCAGTCCAACGCCACTGCACCAATGATTTGGAGATGCCGGAGTTACCATTTTAATCAAGACGCACAAACTTGGATGAAGAGGAATTTGTATCTCCTGTTTAACTCTCACTTCACATTCTTCACACACTTCACAAATTGAAGGTTTGTTTCATTCTGAATCGATGAGTGGGAGACAATGTTAAAAATCACAAACACCAGATTATAGTCCAACAAGTTTATTTGGAAACACTAATTTTCAGACTGCTGCTCCTTCATCAGGTAGATCATAGGACACAGAATTTACAGAGAAAGATCAGTGCCATGCAATTGAAACGACATATTGAACAAACCTAGATTGCTGTTAAGCCTTAATCTTCTGTGTCTTTCTCTGAAGATCTTTTGCTCATAACTGTAAGGAATTAAGCAACAATATTTGAGGCTTTTTTTATTCATTCATGAGATATTGGTTTCGCAGGCTAGTCCTGCATTTATTGCTCGAGGGCACTTGAGAGTCAACCAGATTGTGATTGTCTTTGGTCACATGCAGGCCAGACTAGGTAAGAATGGCAGGTTTCCTTCCCTAAAGAACATTACTGAAGTTCACAATTGATAATAAACACATGGTCGCTATTAGGCCAGCTTTTAATTCTCATTTCACCATCTGCCGTTGTGGGGTTTGAATCATTGTCCCCAGATCACTAGCTGAAGCCCCCTGGATTGCTGACTTAACGACAATATCATTGGGTCACCACCTCCCTTGAGTCTTGGTCTTGATTCTTTTTGGTAAATCTATTTCAAAGAAAATAAGTGGAGGGTAGTGGGTGAGTGGCATTTTTGTGACAATGCCTGTGGCTAATGAAGTTGTACAGGATCAGTGTTGGGACTCTCGCTGGGTTTGTGGTATATAAAAACAACTTAGATTTCATTGTAGGAGTGTTGACCAGTATGTTTATGGTTGGTATGAAAACTGGTGGGTTCGTAAATAGTGAGGAGGATTTAGGAGAATCGACGTTTCGGGCATAAGCCCTTCTTCAGCAATTTCCTGAAGAAGGGCTTATGCCCGGAATGTCGATTCTCCTGCCCCTCGGATGCTGCCTGGCCTGCTGTGTTTTTCCCGCACCACATTTTTCAACTCTGGGACTCCAGCATCTGCAGTCCTCACTTTCTCCTACAGGAGGATTTAGTCAGGCTGGTCAATGGCAAATGGAATTCAGTTTGGATAAGTGAGAAGTGATGAACTTTGCCAAGTCAAGCAAGGCAAGGGAATACATGAATGGGAAGACTCTGGGAAAACACCATGGGCCAGAAAGACCCTGGTGTTCATACACACTGGTCTCTTAAGGTAGTAGAATAGGTAGATGGAGTGGGTAAGGAGCTGTATAGGAAACTTGCCTTCAAGAACTGAGGAACAGAATTTGAGAGCAAAGAGGTTATGCTGGTACTGGTTGGTTAGGCCACAGTTGAAATATTGTGTACAGTTCTGGAATCCATATTACAGGAAGTTGTGATTGCACTGGAGAGATTGCAGAATAGATTTACGAGAGTGTTCAGAAGGATATGTCCTGTCCCACTGGCAAGACAGACTCAGCAGAGGTGGCAGCACAGTAGTTGACCTCAACATTGACCGTGGACCGTATGATGTCTCAAGGTCAAGGAAACCACCTGCTGATTCCCATGTACTGTCCTCCCTCGGCTGATGAATCAGTATTCCTTCCCATTGAACAGCACTCTGAGAAAGCACTGAGGATGGCAAGGCCAAAATATACTGTGTGGCATCCGTCTCCTTCACCAAATGTGGCTCAGCATCACGACTGATCGAGCTGGTCAGGTCCTAAAGGACTCAGCTGCTGGACTAAGTCTGCAGTAGGTGGTACAGGAACCAATAAGAGGGAAAAACACATTTCATCTCAGTCTTACCAGTCTGCCAGCTACAGATTAATCTTTCCATGACAGTATTGGTAAGAGTGACCACCACCACATTCCTTGTGGAGATGAAGTCCTGCTTTCACACACAGAATACCCTCCACCGAAAATATTGAAAATTGACCAGATATGTACTAAACACTGAAAGCAGGACAAATCTAATCCGGCCAGTTGCTGTCTCATCAGTCTATTCTCGATCATCAGTAAAATTATGGAAGGTATCATTTAATAGTGCTATCAAGCAGCACCTTTTCAGTGATGCCCAGTTTGGGTTCCCCCAGGGTCCCTCAGCTTCTGACCTCATTATAGCCTTCATTTAACATGTTCAACAGAGGTGGACCAAGAGTGGCAGCCCTTGACCAGGTTGAGCATCAGTGAGTATCAGGTGCAAACTCTCCACTAGTTGGAGTCATACCTGGCACATACGTAATTGTGGTTGTAGGAGGTCAGCCATCTTAGCTCCAAACATCTCTGCAGGAGTTCCTCAGAGTACTGTCCTCGGCCCAACCACCTTCAGCTGCGTCATCATTGACCTTCCCTCCATCATAAGGTCGGAGTGGGGATGCTTGCTGATGATTGCGTAATGTTCAGCACCATTTGGGACTTCAGACTTAGGCTGACAAGTGGCAGGTGGTAATTGTGCCACACAAATGCCCAGGTTTTACGACGCTAGATCTCTAATGACAGACAATATGAATGGGATATCTTTATCCCAATCATTCGGGTAATCCTGACAGTACGCTCTCAACGTGGTCTTCACGGTCTGATGCAACCTTTCTAAATCGCCCTGGGATTCAGGATGGTACGGACTGAATTTAAAGTACTGTATACCTAAACTGTCCATAACCACCTCAAACAGTCTAGCAGTAAATTTGACCCTTAGTCTGACTGAGTCTGTCTGGATAGCCCACACTGTAGGAAGAAAGCTACTAACTCCTCTAATACCTTTTTGCCTTGATACCCCATTATGGAATTGTCTCCAGAAATCTGGTATACACATCCATTATGGGTGTAAAACAAGTACTGGTTCCCACTTTTAGTTCTCTGGAGGGGACCTACACAATCGATTATAACTCGCCTGGAAGGTTTCTCAAATGTGGGAATTGGCAACAGAGGGGCTGGTTTTATTACCAGACTGTGGTCTACCTACTATTTGGCATGTATGACGTGTACAGCAAAAGTTAATCACATCCTTGTGCATTCCAGGCCAATAAAAATGTTTTGTACCTTAGCCTAAGTCTTTCATACCCCTAGGTGACCTCCTACAGGTAGTTCATGTGCTACCTGTAACACTTCCTGTCTGTGTGCTACTGGCCACACAATCTGGTGCACTATGGCCCGTTTCTCCTCTCCACGAACCTGCGGTGGTCTCCAGTTCCATTTTAGGATTCAGTCTTTCAGATGATAACCCTCCGGAATGTTCTCTGCCTCCTTTTCAGAGTACACATCCACACATATGTCTTTTGTTATCTTGTCTTGCAAATCTCTTCACCTTTCAAGACTAAGCACTTCTGTCTGACCCTCTGCCTGTTCAGGTTTTTCCTGCACCATTACATCAAACAGGCTATTTGCTAACTGAACTTCAACTCCTTTGCCTTCCTCTTTTCATTTTGTGCTATGATTTATGATGGTGGGATCTAGTTACTGCATGGTCTGGGAAAATACCAGGATATTTCTGTTTTAACTCCTCAGTTTCTTGATCTTCCTTGAGCTTCTCCACAACAAGGGGTGTCATTCCCACCTTGGGTCCTGCGAAATCATTCCCAAGAACAAACTGAATTTCTGGAACTGACACTGTCAATCACTTCCTGATGAAGGACTCATGCCCGAAACGTCAATTTTTCTGCTCCTCGGATGCTGCCTGACCTGCTCTGCTTTTCCAGCACCACTCTAATCTTGACTCTGTCAATCACTCCCACTATTACTTCCCCAGTCTTAGTTAGTGCTCCAACCTGATCTTATATAGGGGAACGCTAAATTTCTGTCCATCTATCCCATAAATTACCACACTCGCGGGTAACAGATTAGAAAGAGTGCATATTCACTCATCCTTTACTATCAGCGACTGGTTAGTTCCTGTATTTCTCAAAATTATAACTTCTTGTCCTTCTCCCCCTGCTCTTTGAGTAAACTTTACCCACAGAGGTGAATTCTTTGTAGAAATCAGGTACTAACTTAATACGCAGTCCCTGCCCGAGTTGTGGGCACTCTCCTGCAGCTCCTCAGCTCCTCTTGGCGTCTTCTTTACTACCTTCACTAATGCCACTGGCTTAGCTTCTTTTGCCACATCTTTTTCCACCGCGCCTTTCTTTAACAACCAGCACTATGTCTTTACGTGTCCCACTCTGGCAGTCAAAACACCTTTTCCCAGTGCCCTTCTGAAACCATCAGCACTGTGATTTTCTGTGTCCCACTCCATTACAGTGAAAACACCTGAGGCCTTTCACCTCCTGTTGGCCTTCTTTAGCCTGTGGTAAAATCTTACCAGCATGCTCAACTCTTGGCTTAGTAGTATAGGATCTCCCCTTCTCCCAACTTCTATCCCTCACAGGGTGAAAATCTGGCTGGAAGCTTGTCTTACGCACCAGCATGTACCCATCTGCTAAGTCTGCTGTCCTTCTCACTTCCTGAACTTTCTGTTCCTCCATGTGAATTCTTACCATCTCTGGAAGTGAGTTTTTAAACTCCTCCAGTAGAATAATCTATCTTTTGAGCCTCTAATGTCCTATCTATTTTCAAAGCCTGCAAATTGACTATGTTTCATTCTTAGTCTGACCTGGTTCCGTCTTTGTGTTTCTGAACCGTGGTCTATATGGTTCTGTTACCAATTCATAAGCACTTAAAATAGCCTATTTAACCTCTTCATAATCTCATAATCTTGACCCCTCATCTGACAATGTGGCAAATATCTAACTAGCTCTGCCTACCAATTTAGTCTGAACTTGCATTATCCATAAATCCTCGGAACACTCCGTCTGCCTTGCCAATTTTTCAAATGAAATAAAGAAAACTTCAACATCTTTCTCATCAAAATGTGGCGGAGTTTTTACATATATATATATAGAGATCACTACCTCCTTTTAATCTCCATTCTGTTAACTTGACTTTGTTGACTAAGGTGCAACTTCTCAATTTCAAATTCTCTCTCTTTCTCTTTCTCTTTCTCTCTCCCTTTTCTCTCTGTCTTTGCTCAGCCAAGAACCTTCTCTCTCTTTTTTCCTCTCTGTCTTCTGTCTCTTTCTTTTTCTCTGTCCCTTTGCTTGCATTCTAACTCCATTTTCCTCAATTGTAATCAGTTTTTATACCTCTACTGCACTTCCTTGAGCTTCTCCACAACAAGGGGTGTTATTCCCACCTTGGGTCCTGCCAAGTTTAACAGAGAATAATTAATGAACCACTATTTACAATTTCTTTCTTTAATCTATCTTTTAGCTTCCCTTCTATAAAAGTAGTCCGATAAAACTCCCAATTAAATTTTACAAACCAACACTTCTTATCCCAAAATCAGACAGCTGTAGGTTCTTGTCTTCGGGTCTTCATGTGTCGTCTTTCCACCTTGTTAGGAATTTCTTCTTCACAGGTTATTGATCAAGAAGGGACTTTTAAGAGAGATATTCCAGACTGCTTGAATCAACATGTTAGGCTTGGCAGTTCTCCCCTCAACTATTCAATCTTCCCCAGCATTAGGTTCCAGAGCATCGGAATGTGTCATTGGCTTTTAAGATGGTCAATATACTCAATTCAAACTTGATTGGAGTTTAATGTGTTTCAGGTATAATTTAAGCTGATTGGCTGAATTCAAATTTGTTTTGTCTCCAAGCAACAAACTTAGAGTTGTTTGACCCAGTGTTACATCATTATCTTTTTGAGAATGCTTAGTGCTGTGTCCCATAGTTCTGCTTTTAACTCTTAAAGGTATACCCGCATTTTCCTTATACAGGCAATAACCATCTTCAATAAGACACTATCAAATCACCATCCCTTGACACTTAATGATGTTACCATTGCTGAATCTCCCACGATCAACATCCTGGGGGTTACCATTGACCAGAAGCTAAACTGGGTTCACCACATAAACGTAGTGGCTACAAAAGCAGGTCAGGAGCTAGGAATACAGTGACAAGTAACTCACCTGCTGATTACCCAAAGCCTGTCCACCACCTACAAGGCATTAGTCAAGAATGTGATGGAATACTCCCCACTTGCCTGGAGGAGTACAGCTCCAACAACACTCAAAAAGCTTGACATCATCCAGGACAAAGCAGCCCACTTGATAGATGAGATATGAGGGGGAAACAAACTTTTTGCCCAGAGTATGATGAGAATCTGGAACACTCTGTCTGTAAGGGTGGTAGAGACGGGAAAACCTCATTATTTAAGAAGTATTCAGATGTGTCCTTGTGATGTCGAGGCTTGCAAAGCACTGGGCCAAGTGCTGGGAAATGGGATTACAATAGTTGAGTGGCTGTTTTTGACTGGCGCTGACTTAATGGAGCAAAGAGTCTTTTTCTGTGCTGTAAACCACAATAGTAGTAATTGCAAAACATTTGAATATTTAGATTTCTGATATTTTTCTTCTTGACAGGTGAACTCTGCAACCTCATAACACTGGACGTGGCTCACAATCAGCTTGAGCACCTTCCAAAAGAAATTGGCAATTGCACGCAAATCACGAACCTTGACCTACAACATAATGAGCTTCTTGATCTGCCTGAAAGTATAGGTAAGGGGGCAATCATTATCTACTATTGCTTAAAATATTCTTCATACATTGCAGTATTTAATCTGTGCAAAAGGTTAATGTATATTAATCTGTTTATTTGCTTCTGTTTGGTTGTTAATTACTTGTATAGATTGATACTCTGAAATAATATGAAATTTAATTTCTACAAGTTCTCCTTGAAGTTATGAATTTATTTTTTAAAAACCTGTGCTAATTTTCATCATGTCCAAGGCTTTATAGTTTGTGTGCAAAAGTGAATGTAATTTTAGAATTCAGTACTAAAACTCTGGCAAAATCCTTGGTAGCCATATAATAAAAGTGGAATGTTATAATAAAATGAATTTTTAGTTGCTGGAGATCTGAAGAAACTTAAAAATAGATTGCTGGAGAAACTCTTTGGAAATGTCTTCAAAAGCGTCATTTGACTTGAAGTGTTAACTCTGTTTTCTGTCTGCCAATGCTGCTAGACCTGGTGTGTTTCTCCAGTAATGTTTGTTTCACAGAGTCATACAGCATGGAAGTAGAACCTTCAGTGCAACTTGTCTGCACCAGCCACATGTCCTAAACTGATCTCGTCCTATTTGCCAATATTTAGCCCAAATCTCTCTCGACACTTCCTTTTTATGTACCCATTCAGATGCCTTTTAAATTTTGTAACTCCACCACCACCCCTGGCAGCTCTTCCATTCAAATGCCACTCTCTGCATGGAAAAGGTGCCCCTCAGGCCCATTTTAAATATTTTCCCCTCTCACCTTAAACCTGTGCTGATTAATTTTGGACTCCACTACCCTTTGAAAAATAACTTGGTGATTCACCCTATCCATATCTGTCATGATTTTATAAACCTATATAAGGTTACCCCTCAGCCTCTTCCCATAGCTCAAACCCTCCAATCCCTGAAACAGCCTCTTTTTTTTTTTCTGAACCCTTTCAAGTTTAGCAACATTTTCCTTACAGCAGGGAGACCAAAATTGAATACAATATTCTAAAAGTGGCCTCACCAGTGTCCTATACGGCTGAAACATGACACCCCAACTCCTGTACTCCAATGCAGTGACCAATAAAGTCAAGTGCGCCAAACACCACCTTCAACACCCTTCTTTCAAGGAACTATGCACCTGCATCCCAGGTCTCTTTGTTCGGCAACACTCCCCAGGACCCAACCATTAACTGTAAAGTCTTGCCTCGATTTGTTGTACAAGAATGCAACATCTCGCATTTATCTAAATTAAACTCTACCTGCCACTCCTCAGCCCATTGGCCCATCTGATCAAGGTCCTATTGTACTCTGAGATAACTTTCATCACTATCCATTGCACCACGAAATTTGGTGTCATCTGCAAACTTGCTAACCATATCTCCTATATTCACATCTAAATCTTTTATGTAAGTGATGAAAAGCAGCGGACCCACTGGTCACAGGCCTCCAATCTGAAAAACAACCCTGTACCATCACATTCTGTCTCTTACCTTCAGACCAATTTTATATCCAATTGGTTAGCTCCCCTAGACTTCATGTGATCAAACTTGCTAGCCAGTCTACCATGTGGAACTTGTCGAATGCTTTGCTGAAATCTGTAGACAATGTCCACCACTCTGCCTAAAACAATCTTCTTTGTCAACTCTTCAAAAAAAAACTCAGTCAAGTTAGTGAGACACTATTTCCCACGCACAAAGCCATGTTGACTATCCCAAATCATTTCTTGCCTTGCCAAATGCATGTAAATCCTGTCCCTCTGAATACCCTCCACCAACTCACTGATGTCAGGCTCACTGGTCTATGGTTCCCTGGCTTTTCCTTGCACCTTTCTTAAATAATGTGTTTAGGTTTATAATAAAATTGGAATTTGATTCTATCAGTCTGTTAACCCATGGCTGTAAATGTAAATTGGATACAATCCCAAAACATTTCAAGATAGTGACTAAATATATCTTGGAATCTGATGTGTTAAAAGTGAATTGATTTATTCTATTTTGTAATTCAAAAGACAAGAAATGACAATTTACTTAACCAACCACCATACTTCAAGCATTTTCTTGATTGTGATGAATAAATGAATGTTTAATCTGTTTTTGGCTTTACAAAAAGCCTTCAGGACAACTATGGAATATATATGTGTGTGTGTGTGTGTGTGTATCTCACCTGTTGCAAAATTAGCTGATGGGCCACAAGGAACTGGAATGGCAGTTTTTCATCTCTCCCTTTTATCCTTTATACCTTTCCAGTTGCCATTTGCACTCTGAAATGTGGAAATATTAAATCCTGTCCATATGTTGCTAAGTATCTACTGAATAGCATTTGTAAATTATTGTTGTGGTTCTGTTCGCTGAGCTGGAAGTTTTTGTTGCAAACATTTTGTCCCCTGTCTAGGTGACATCCTCAGTGCTTGGGAGCCTCCTGTGAAGCGCTTCTGTGGTGTTTCCTCCGGCATTTATAGTGGCCTGTCCCTGCCGCTTCCGGTTGTCAGTTTCAGCTGTCCGCTGTAGTGGCCGGTATATTGGGTCCAGGTCTATGTGTTTGTAGATTATAGCAAATGAAGGGTGATTGGAATCTGTTGGTCACTGTACTTTTGTATTTACCAGACAAAGCTCTATGTTACTGCATAAAGCTTGACAGGTATTTAATGACATTGTAGAATAAGGCATTTACTAGTTAATTGACTCATTGCCAAAAGATTATAATGGCTCTTTCAAACTTCTGTCATTGTATAACTGATATTGAATTCAATCAGCATGTTTAGATTACTGAAGCAAAACTAAATTATGGAGCTATCCAAACATAGCTATTGGTTTGAAAGAAAATCTTGTTTTATTTTGTGTCAACATAAGAACAAACCTATGTTTTTTTAAGCTGTATGGAGATGTTCCACAAGTGGTTGTATTTATATTTGCAAGTGCTAAATATGAATTCCTTATTAGAAACTTTCATATAATTATAGTTTCAGCCTAAAGATTATAATTTTGATGGCCAAAGCTAGAGGACTGAAACCTCAAATTAAATCATAGCCATTAACTCTGCCAGTTATATCTCCATGATTTGTGAGTGCAATCTAACATTTAAAGTTTAAAACAAATGACAGCCTTTACTAACAAGTGGGCAGTATATTTTGGTTTAACAAGTGGGCAGTATATTTTGGTTTAACAAGTGAGCAGTATATTTTGGTTTATCAACTGCTTATTGTCCATGAGTTAATGTGCAAATACAGAATAAAACTTGCCACGAGATCTGATAGTTTTTTTTTCCCTCTTGAAGCCCAAATTAGTTGGCAATCTTAAGCACAAAAACTTTTGGCGCCAGGTTGTGGAATTATGTTGTGTTTAATTTTATACCATACGTCATTTGTGTCCCTGATACAGTTGAAAGATATTTTCATAATTTTAAATTTAAACTTCTAAGAGATATACCTTTGAATCCATGTGGCACCTTTTTTATCCGAAGGATAGAATTAACTATTTTCAAGGGTGACAGCTTATAGAGTCATAGAGATGTACAGCATGGAAACAGACCCTTCGGTCCAACCTGTCTATGCCGACCAGATAGCCCAAACCAATCTAGTCCCACCTGCCAGCACCTGGCCCATATCCCTCCAAACCCTTCCTATTCATATATCCATCCAAATGCCTCTTAAATGTTGCAATTGTACCAGCCTCCACCACATCCTCTGGCAGCACATTCCGTACTACCCTCTGCGTGAAAAAGTTACCCCTTAGGTATTTTTTATATCTTTCCCCTCTCACCCAAGACCTATGCCCTCCAGTTCTCAGAATGCTGCTCTTCTATTGAGTCAGGAAAGTCGTCTTTGCAGTCCTGCTGTAGATTTTTCTCTCTGTGCTAATCACTGATATCTGGATTTGCAGTAAAGTTGCCAAAGGACTACAGTGTAGCGCGTTCGTTAGAGAGGAATGGCTGGTGGTGAATTTAACCTGAGTGTCACCATGCCTTCGATAAGGGGTGCGGATGAGTTAGATGGGACCTTCATGGTGACTTCAGCTGGTGTGGGAATTGAACCAGTGCTGTTGGTGACACTCTGCATTGTAAACCAGTCTTCCAGCCAATTGAACGAACTGTGCAGTTCATGAATACTAAGTGAGACAGAAGCTAATGATTTTACAGAAGATTTCTTGAAAGTGTTGCCGTAACAATGTATTGAATGTAGGGAAGCATTCTGTAAAATAAATCCGAAAAGTGTACTGCGCTGTTTGATGTGTTTTCATGATCTGAAGATTTGTTTAGCTCAAGTGGCAGAATTTAGAAGTATGGATTGCAAGTATAGTTTTAAAGCTGCTTTGACTCTATAATATTTATCGTGCTGCGCTTGATGCATGCAACACAACATAAAGTGGATACAGTTAGTATCAGTCTTTTTTGATCTGCATTGAAAATTACCACAATAAGTTTTCCTGCTCTCAGTAATGTTAAGCTTTTAAATGTTAGTCTATTGTCGTATTAATTCTTAGATACAGCATCAAGTTCATGATGCTACAGTACAGTAGATGATAGTTTGAAGCCAGTTGTACATTTATTGCATTTTTATGTTTGTAAATTCTGCAATGATAGAAAGCTCAAGCAAGTGATAATCCATTTTGTACCATGTATACTTTAAGATATGATTTCAGAAATTTATGATTTGTACATAGAAATATAATAACCTATAAGGTATTAAATTAATTTGCTGAAATATAACTAGGGCATAGAACTCGTTATTAAACATATTACCAGGTTGGTAAATGTTAATTTGCTTTCTGATAATCTTCCTGATAGACCTGTCTTAAGAGTAATGTAGCTTAGTTTCACATTGTACCTAAATTATTTTGAGCAGCTTAAAGGATGGTTGTAATAATACAATTCTTGGTACCACACTATATGGGTAACATTTGCATATTGGTATGCTTGGTGAAAGTGAGGACTGCAGATGTTGGAGATCAGAGTAGAGTGTGTGGTTCTGGAAAAGCACATTTAAGACATTTGGATAAGTATATGTATAGGAAAGGTTTGGAGGGATAGGGGCCAAATGCAGCAAGTGGGGCTACTTTGGTTTGGGAACGTGGTCAGCATGGACTGGTTGGCCCAAAGGGTCTGGTTCCATGCTGTATGACAGTGTGTGTGTCCCGCCCCTCTTTCCAGCCCCCCTCCCTCTATCAGCATCTGCTTTTTTCAACAGATTCAGTGACTTGTTATGTATTTCTAGCATTTGGTTTTCTTTCAGCTATTTAAGAATTTTGAGCCACTTCTGACTCATGATTATAGAAAGCCAGCCCTTTTTTTGCATTCTTGGTTTAGATTGATGGTGTAAGTGGAATAGTGACCTTTTCACCTCTTGGGTGTTCAAATCCAGCATCGGCAGATGTGATAAATGCCTGCAATCTGATTGACTTTTAAAGGGCATGTCTTAACACGCTCTGCTAACCAGTGTTACACTTAGCATTACAGAGATCTTGAAGTGAAACGAAAAGGACTGGACAAGAATTTTAACATTGAGCGAATTAGTTATGATCTGTTTCCATTGTTTATTGGGAA
This sequence comes from Chiloscyllium plagiosum, assembly GCF_004010195.1. Taxonomy (NCBI): domain Eukaryota; kingdom Metazoa; phylum Chordata; class Chondrichthyes; order Orectolobiformes; family Hemiscylliidae; genus Chiloscyllium; species Chiloscyllium plagiosum. The sequence continues at coordinate 56,732,374 of NC_057731.1, read as the reverse complement.
GATGGAATGGTGAAATGTAAGGAAGCAAAGACTGTGATAGACATTGATTTTAGTTTTAAAGTTGCTGAGTGTTCTCCACACGTCCTTCCTATTCCAGCGCTGACAAGTTTCTCCTTTTATGCACCAAGTATTGGAATCAGTTATAATGTAGACAGAAAAATGCTGACATTATTATTCTCTCAGAATTATTGATGACCCTAATCTCCACAATATAACAATGCTGCAACCAAAATGAATTTTTGCAAATCCCTCCCCAAAAAAAATATGCTGGAAGGTATTGAGACTTCTGAGACAGTCAACTTTTATCGAATTTCCAACACTGACACAGGTCATTTGGCTTGATGGATGTGCACCAATCAAGTTATCTTCTACTTCTAATCAAATCCATCCATGCCTTTCCCCTTTGTACTTGATTCTCCTAAAATGCATCTATGCTGTTTACCTCAACTACTCCATATTCCAGCAAGTTCCATATTTGAACCTCCAACAGCAGCGACTTATCTATTGTGTTCTAGACCTACATGAATGGCAAATTATACCATAATTGCATGTTTAGGCACACTCTACTACATTCAGGTCAGCTTGCTCTACCTGATTATCAAGAATCAGTTTAATTGCACTTCTGTTTCTTTTGGAGTAACAATGTATTGAAGGGAAAAGCAGTCCATAACATGACAAATAAAACACCCTTTTCATGACAAACATTTTCCAAATGCTTGTGTATTTGTTTGGATTATTCAGTCAGTATTAATACATGCCCTACAATTTGCCTACAAATTGGTTGTCTTACTCTTTTCATGATTTGATACAGTCTGTAACATGTAGCAGGAGTGGGTATTCTGTAACCTACTGCACAGATTCTGATTGAAAGACCTGTGTTTAAATCCTGCTCTTTTAAGAGAAAAGTTTTATTTTCCCAGGTTTAACTTGAAACTACTTGCCTTAAAAATTTGCATATATATTGTTGGAATTAAAAAATATTTAACCTAATGTAGTTGTCAAGTATTTTATGACTTATCTGAAGGCAAGGCAAAAGCCATTCAATTGAAATACTCTTCAGGATTTGTTCAAGTATGTTTTTTGAAATTTATTTTGTGTCACTAATTTGGCCACTTTCTTTAATGGTGGTTTCTATTGACCATTTATTTTCAGAACTATGAAAATTCTTCAAAAAGATCCAGTAGCTTCTGTAAGTGGTGTGAAAAGTAAAGGAAATGCATTGTGTAAAAATACTGCAGCTTCACATTTTGCTACTGTATATTTTGTATCAGTTGTACTAGCTAAAGTTTTTAGAAAAATATATTACCTTGTAAGAAATAGTCAGTTGTAAATATGTTTCATAGTATCTGTTATTTTGGTAAGCTGTCTAGCTAGGCCTCACTTTTCTAAGTCTCACTGCCCAAATCTTTCTCTATAGTTAACATTGGATAAGTTAAATTTTGGCTACAGTTGTAAAATTGTGAAATATACAAAGCGATAGGTTTGAGACAAAAATAAAATACTGCAGACGTTGGAAATCTGCAATACAATCTGAAACTGGTGGAGATATTCAGCTGTCTGACAGCACATGTAAAAATGAATGAATTAACATTTCAGGCCCATGCACTTTATTTATCTTGTTCTAGGTCCCTTGTATTGAAATGACTGTCATCTATCCATTATTGGACTTTTTTTTTCTTAAAAAAAACCTTGTCGCCATGACCAAAATTATGATGTGCTTAAATTTTCTTTCTTGGTTTACTATCTACTTTTGTTTATTCTTAAGTATTTTGGGGTGTCTTCCTATAGTAAAAGCGCTATGTAAATGCAACTGATTGCAATATATTGAAATAAAATACAATGCATTGTATAATGCTACATTTTAATGAAACTGATTAACCCTTTTCCCCACTGATAGTTCACAAATGTAATTTTGTAATAATTGGTGTATAGTTTAAATAAAGAGAGTTGTTGCAGCAGTGAGGCATGAATGCGGTCACTGAAATTTTGAGTTTTGGATTCAAACAAGCACAAGAATCTCAATCTAGTTCTGTGAATTTAACCATAAACATATGCTTTTATCTTGATTTTAAAAAGAATTTCTTTTTTCATGCTTTATAGAAACAGGATGATATATATTCCTGCTTTAATTTGTTTTAATGCATTCATGTGCCACTTAGACTGCTTTCTTCTTACTCTAACACTTTCCTTTCTCTTTCAAGTTGCCTATAGACCATGTTTTAGCTCTACCGAATTACTTTAACAGAGTCATTAGTCCAAAGACACAGAGAGCCATCACAATAGTTGCCTTTGCATGTGCAACAGACCCAGTGGTGTTGCTAAACCTGAATGCATCTGTGCATGTGCAGACAATGTCACTCCATTCCTTACATTGTACTGTCAACATCAGCTGACTTAAAATGTGGGACTACTAACCGGGTACAAGAGATTGCAACTGCTTCTTGGTGTGGCTGTTAAAAGAGCACTGTTCCGCTTTGTTCTCCTTTGGTGTAGCCAGCCAGCGGAATGTTTTTGAACATGATGTATAGTGCACAGGTTGTTGTCCTTGAAGAGTCCCATCAGGTGGGTCTCACTGGCCTCCACCAAGGCCACAATGGAAGTACAGGTCTGTCTCAACTCCTGATTGATCTTTCGCATGATGGAAAAGCAGTTCAGAAATGCAGTTGGGTGGATTTCTCGTAGTGGCTTATCTCCCTCAGAGCCTCTGTACCGGGTCTGTAGCAGTACGGCATCTTGATCTTGCCTTTGGTTGGATTTCCTTTCTGGGCCATACTGGTCGCCAGCTGTTCATGAGAAGCTTGCCCTGGCGTCCATTTGTACTGTGATTCTGGCCATTTCCTAAATGAATTCAGCTCAATCTGAGACATACAGTTAATATGGAGAATCTCCCCATCATCTGCCTTTTGAAACTGAGGAACACCCCAAGCAGATATTGGATAGAGCCTGACACCAAGCAGTCTCCACCAAACTCTGACTGGGGAATTAATTGCTGCCCTATCTGGTCCCAATTGTTTTTAGTTGTCCATTTCATAAACTCTTGATATATCTGTGGGATGCAGACTGTGTGTGAAGGCTGGTTCAATATACTAACCTCCCACTTGGAAGACAGCTGTGTCTGTTGCTTGACATAGTACTGCCAGGTGCAATTTCTGCACCTGTGTTCTTCCTGCATCACCAAGCCTTTACATTCATTAAAAATACTGCATTTCGTAAAAGGCTCATTATTGTGAACTTGCATCTCCCTATTTCCATCAAGTGTGGGTGACCACCTTTTGTAGAATATGCTTTTTCCCTGGTGTGTAATGCGGGAGTTATCTCCCTTTTAATCTTGCACTTTATAACTTTGAATCTGAGTTGCTGTCTTGAATTATATCTATCATGGCTAAGGTTCTGTTGCATTTCTCCTCTTACACGTTTGGGTCAGGGCTATAAATAATAGCTGAAGCCAGTGGGTGGTCCTGGTAGAATTAAAATTGACTGTCCGTATTCATAACTGTTACTTGATGGCATTATCAATGGCTCTTCCATCACTTTGTTATAGGTGATGGGACAGTAATTGGTAGGTTGAATGTTCTCTGCTTTCTGTGAACAAGATGTACTCGTTTTCTACTTTGTCTAATAGACGCCAGTTTAAATACTGGGACAGGAGGAGTGACTTGTTCTAGAGCACAGGTTTTCATTACTTTTTGATATCAGGGTTCAGAAACTTTGCTGTGCCCAGTATCCTTGTGTGTTTTTTGATCATGTGCAATGAATTGGATTGGCTGACATTTGATTTTGAGGACCCAGGAGGAATTCAGGATGGATTATCCACTTTGTAGTATTTTGAATATAGTTGCCTGATCTTACAGAATCCTTACACTGTGGACGAAGGCATTTGGCCCATCGGATATCTTATGTTCCGGGGCCTCAAACCTAGTCCACACCCACTTCAGGGTCCTGACCTGTGGATGGGGGATTTCCCCTTTTAACAACTGGTCTAAGGCAGGGTGATTGAGACAGGCACAGTAGTTATTTTTTATCTTATGGGCTATGATCCAGACCCTCAGACCTCACTACTAGATGACTCCAATCTACTTTTCCCAGGGGGACTCTAACCTCCATTCCAAGTAACTTATGATTCTGAAAGCAAACTTGTTAGCATGCAGGTGCAAAAGTTACTTCAGAGATTCTGTCACCACAGAGTCCTTGGGGATGAGACATAACCTGAGTGGTAGGTTAAGGAGAGTGATCAAGGTAAATCTTACCTTTTGAGCCCATCCGTCTCATGCAACCAACAGTCAGACAATCACTTATTCAATCCACCTAGAAGCTCCATGTATGTTGGAATCCCACTACTGCCACCAAACGTTAGGTTCTTTTTCTTGAGTTTCTTACACATTTGATGCAACTGCAATACCCCAACTTCTGTGAACAGCTAAAATTTTATTTGCTAAGTACAAAAGCTGTGTTGGATCACAACACTCTTCGCAATGCTTGCAAAGCGTGTCAAGAGAAGCTCTCTGAACAAAGGGACAGTTCTTCCTTTATACAAAATCTTTACATCACAATCAGTAATGCCCACAAGACAACCCCCAGTTGCTCTCCCACTGTCACATGCTGTTTAAGACACAGTGCAGTGACCTGATCATCTCCAGAAGCAGTGTAATGTAAATCATCACTTAATGGCAAGACCTGGTGTGAATTGTATTTTTGTTTTGTAACTATAGGGTGCGGTCAGAATTTTAATTGCAATATTCTAATTGATTTTGAATATGTGATGATGATGCAAATGGCTCTGAATAACTAGGAAATGGCCAAGCAATGGCTCTGAATGGAAAGGGATGGGAATGTAAATTCCTTACATTCTACCTGTAAGGCAAGACATGCCACCCTACCCCGGGAGATCCAATTTCCTGCAGGTCAGCAGAGCAAATGAACCCTTTAATATCTCAGCCTGAGACTGGAATCAAACCCAGGACCCTAGTACTGTGAGGCAGTAATGCGAACTGCTGAGCTACTGTGCTGCCCCAACCTCTTTTGCAGTTACTGGCTGGGTGTCTTCATTATTGGAGATGTTCATAGTCATAGAGAAACAGATCTTTTGGTTCCACTTGTCCATGCCAACCAGAAATCCTGAATAAACCGCGTCCCATTTGCCAGCCCATTTACTTCTAAACCCTTCCCATTCCTATACCCATCCAGATACCTTTTAAATGTTGTAATTATGCCAGCTTTCTCCACTTCCTCTGGCAGCTCATTCCATACACATGAAAAAATTGCCCTTCTTAGGTCCTTTTTTAAGTTTTGCTCCTCTCACTATGAACCTGTGCACCCCCATCCCACAGGGAAAATATCTTGTCTGTCTACCCTATCCATGCCACTTATGATTTTATAATGCAACCTCCTCTGAATGATTGTTGAATTCCTTGCCATCTTTCACTAGTGGATGCAATAGAACTGCAGAAATTTGATGTGATCTGGTAGACAGGAGAGGGACCTTTGTAAACTACTTTCAAAAATGACCTTAAATGGGAGTGAGTTGAGTCAGGCTGCGTGATTTTTATTTAACAATTCAATCTTGTGTGAAGGAGTCTGTCTGCATTGTGAGCATTCTTACTTAGACTTTTGACTTGCCAGTTCCTGTTGTGGTGTTTCTCATTTGCTGTGATGTGTAGGAAGATGATCGGCTGTACTGCTGTCCATTGTTTAATTATTAGAGGTGAAATTGTTATACAATAGGTTGTTTGTTATTGCAGAATCTCTGTGCCTTTTGTATAAAGTTTTGTATACTAATCATTTGATCTAACATTAAAAATTCCAATTGTGGGCTTTGGCACAGATTGCATCAAAATGACTATTTTAAATGAAGCATATTTTACCCATTAGTGTGCTCTGGGCAGAATTTCAATGAAAGCATTGAGCCTGTCTTAACTGTTTCGGTTTCTGTCTCTTCTTAGAATTAGACACTGTGATAGTGAATACTTTTTGAACTTTATTTGAATTATTGATTGATTTTGGAACTTTTCTGCATTCTGGCAATTAACCTGCTGGCAAAGGGAAATTTTTATAAAATACCAAACTTCTTAGTGCCTATTTTTAAGATGAGTTAAATAGGTTACAGTTAAGTCATGTGATTTGCAAATGAGGATTAATATTTAGTTTGTACTCTTAAACCTTGGGTTTCATTTAATGGAGTTGGATTATCTCTGCCCTAAAGAATTTATGATGCTAACTGGCAGCTGTTGATGAGGACCTAATTCTGGAAATGCTGGAGATTATAATCCAAAAAATCCACACCTCTCTAGTAGTTTATGCCAATTTGGTACTTGTATGTTTATCATTAGTTACACAATGGAATTCATGGCTCTGGACTCTCATCCTTCAGTTTAAATGCAAATTGCTGTACAATTAGGGTAAATTGAAGTTATTTTAAAAATGGCGGTGATGAGATCTGGTTGTGACATTGTGTGGAGAAGTTTTATTTAAACAGCGTTTGAAAATGCTTGTTTCACAGTTTATCAGTTAAAATGTCAGAATAGCCATAAATGTGACTCTATAACATTTAAGCATAGGAATCTGGGAAGTGTCTTGAATAATTGCATTAGCACATTGCATGAGTTCATGAAGTTTATTCTTAGAAGGAAAGTAATATTTACAAGCGTTACAATTTTTCTTGCTTTTGGAGGGGTATTGCAGGCAACTTATTTCAATGCCTTGTAGTGGAGCAGTCACCGATCAAGAAATTTCAACTCTGCTTGTGATGCTTGCAAGATACTATCTGGCTTGGAATACCTGCTACACTAAGGTGTTAAAGGCAATCCATACTATTGTGCTATTAAAATAAATGTAGTTTTTGCTTTGAACCTTTCTGAATTTTTGAAAGAGTTTGTCTGAACATTAACTTCTATATAATATTTCCAACAATGTTCGTAGTTTTGAAGAACTTTCATTTTCAAGAATCATAATTATTGCTTTTTATGCAGTTTCATTGCTTTTGCAATTTGAGTGACTAGCATTTGTTTAAAATCCTTTGAGAATTGGCCAAGCTGTTTGCTTGTATTCTGTATCTAGTTCTTCTTCCCAACACCATAAAGTAATATAAACGTTTTACAGAAACTACTAATGTGACCAGCAAGAAGGCTGTGTTAGCAGGCCTGTTTCTTCCGAATTGGATCCAGTACCCTTGTGCCTATAGTGTCTGATAACATGACAGAATTCACAATTGCCATTTTTGTTGTGAAATGGGCTGCTGATATTCATGGAAATGTGTTGCTGGAGAAGCGCAGCAGGTCAGGCAGCATCTAGGGAACAGGAGAATCGACGTTTCGGGCATTAGCCCTTCTTCAGGAATGAGGCTAAATGGGAGGATTGGAAAGAGAAGTTGTTCAGGGTGAGGACCAGTTCAGTCAGTCGAAGGAGGGTGTCAGTGGAAGGGTACTGGTCAGTACGGCGGGAAAGGAAGAAGCGGAGGGCTTTGAGTCCTTCGTGATGGGGGATGGAGGTGTACAGGGACTGGATGTCCATGGTGAAAGTAAGGCGTTGGGGACCGGGGAAGCGAAAATCCTGGAGCAGGTGGAGGGCGTGGGTGGTGTCCCGAATGTAGGTGGGGAGTTCTTGGACTAAGGGGGACAGGACGGTGTCAAGGTAGGCGGATATGAGTTCGGTGGGGCAGGAGCAGGCGGAGACAATGGGTCGGCTGGGGCAGTCAGGTTTGTGGATTTTGGGCAGGAGGTAGAAGCGGGAGGTGCGGGGTTGTGGGACTATGAGGTTGGAGGCGGTGGATGGGAGATCCCCCGAGGTGATGAGGTTATGGACGGTCTGGGAGATGATGGTTTGGTGGTGGGGGGTGGGGTCATGGTCAAGGGGGCAGTAGGAGGAGGAGCCTCATTCCTGAAGAAGGGCTAATGCCCAAAACGTTGATTCTCCTGTTCCCTAGATGCTGCCTGACCTGCTGCGCTTCTCCAGCAACACATTTCCATCTCTGATCTCCAGCATCTGCAGACCTCATTTTCTCTTCTGCTGATATTCATATCTCTTAAAGTGGTGTTCCCCCACTCTGGTTAAACATTTTCCGCTATCGCATCCGACCAATGAATAGAGGTAAAAATGAAATATTGATTTGTGTAAAAATTGTGTTGCATTCTACTTGTGTCATTGACCTCCAGTGTTCCTTTTATTGTCAAGGATTATGCTATTGCATAGTGTGATGTGGCAAGTGCTCATCCAGTATGACTTGTCAGTATCCAAGGCAAAGTTTCTTTACAAAAGCAAAATACTGTAGATGCTGTAAATGTTAAATAAAAACTGAAAATATTGAGCATTTCAGACAGCCATCTGTGGAGGGAAAGGCAAAAGTGAGGACTGCAGATGCTGAAGATTAGAGTCTAGATTAGAGTGGTGCTGGAAAAACACAGCAAGTCAGGTAGCGTCCAGGGAGTAGGAAAATCGACATTTCGGGCAAAAGGCCTTCATCAGGACTGAAGGCAGGGAGCCTCCAGGGTGGAGAGATAAATGGGGTCGGGGTGGGGCGAAGGCAGTAAAGAGTACAATGGGTGGATAGAGGTGGGGAAGAAGGTGATAGGTCAGAGAGGAGGGTGGAGTAGATTGGTGGGAAGGGAGATTAGCAGTTAGGACAGGCCAAGAGGATGGTGCTGAGCTGGAAGCTTGGAACTGGGGTAAGTTGGGGGAGGGGAAATGAGGAAACTGCCCTAACTGCCAATCTCCCTTCCCACCTATCTACTCCACCCTCCTCTCTGACCTATCACCTTCATCCCCATCTCTATCCACCCATTGTATTCTTTGCTACCTTCTCCCCACCCCTACCCCCCTCCCATTTATCTCTCCACCCTGGAGGCTCCGAGCCTTCCTTCAGTCCTGATGAAGGGCTTTTGCCTGAAACGTCAATGTTCCTGCTGCTTGGATGCTGCCTGACCTGCTGTGCTTTTCCAACAACACACTAATCTGTGGAGGGAAACAGAGTTAACATTGTGGAATGGTAATGACCCTTGATCAAAACTGAGGTGAGAAAGAAATGTATTGGTTTTGAATAAATGGAGGGGGGAGGAAATGGAGGATTAAGAAAAAGGGGAAGGTTTTTCATTGGATGAGGTGTGAGATTAAATAACAAAAGCCAAAGGGACTGGTAGAAAGTAACAACCTTTAGAAATGTCCAGATGAGGTTTTGAATGGCTGGACAACAACTGTTTAAATGCAAAGTGAAGGGAAAAAGAAACAAGAAGTGAGGAAATGAAAACATTGAACAAAGTAGAAGCTGAGATTATTATCGAAAATTTTTGAATTTAATGTTAAGCCTAGCACTGAATTGAAAGAGGAGGTGCCATTCTTTGACCTTTCATTGAGTTTCATTGGAACACTCCCAGGCCAAAATTTGAGCAGGAGCACGTTGGAAATTTGAAATGGCAACTAATAGCAATGATGTTGAGCCGACATTGGATTGGGGTGGACAAAGTCAAAAATCACATGACACTAGTTATAGTTGCCTGAGGAAGGAGGCAGGGTTCCGAAAGCTTGTGGCTTCAAATAAACCTGTTGGACAATAACATTTTAAAACAGTGATGGAAAAGGATAGACCAGATCTAAAAGTTGAAGTTCTGAATTGGAGAAAGGCCAATTTTGATGGTATTAGTCAAGAACTTTCAAAAGCTGATTGGGCGCAGATGTTTACAGGTAAAAGGACGGCTGGAAAATGGGAAGTCTTCAGAAATGAGATAATGAGAGTCCAGAGGAAGTATATTTCTGTCAGGGTGAAAGGAAAGGCTGGTAGGTGTAGGGAATGCTGGATGACGAAAGAAATTGAGGGTTTGGTTAAGAAAAAGAAAGAAGCATATGTCAGGTATAGACAGGATAGATCGAGTGAATCCTTAGAGTACAAAGGAAGTAGGAGTATACTTAAGAGGGAAATCAGGAGGGCAAAATGGGGACATGAGAGAGCTTTGAGAAAGTGAGGACTGGAGATGCTGGAGATCAGAGCTTAAAAATGTGTTCTGGAAAAGCGCAGCAGGTCAGGCAGCATCAAAGGAGCAAGAGAATCGACGCTTCGGGGATAAGCCCTTCTTCAGGAAGAAGGGCTTATGCCCGGAACATGAGAGAGCTTTGGCAAGCAGAGTTAAGAAGAATCTAAAGGGTTTTACAAATACATTTAAGGACAAAGGGGTAACTAGGGAGAGAATAGGGCCCCTCAAAGATCAGCAAGGCAGCCTTTGTGTGGAGACGCAGGAGATGGGGGAGATACTAAATGTGTATTTTGCATCACTATATACTGTGAAAAAGTACTTGGAAGATATAGAATGTAGGGAAATAGATGGTGACTTTTTGAAAAATGTCCTTATTACAGAGGAGGAAGTGCTGGATGTCTTGAAATGCATAAAAGTTAATAAATCCTCAGGACCTGATCAGGTGTACCCTAGAACTCTTTGGGAAGCTAGAGAAGTGATTGCTGGGCCTCTTGCTGAGATATTTGTATCATCGATAGTCACAGGTGAGATGCCGGAAGACTGGAGGTTGGCTAACGTAGTGCCACTGTTTAAGAAAGGCTGTAAGGACAAGCCAGGGAACTATAGACCAGTGAGCCTGATGTCGTTAGTGAGCAAGTTGTTGGAGGGAATCCTGAGGGACAGGATGTACGTGTATTTGGAAAGGCAAGGACTGATTAGGTATAGTCAACCTGGCTTTGTGCGTGGGAAATAATGTCTCACAAACTTGATTGTGTTTCTTGAAGAAGTAACAAAGAGGATTGATGAGGGCAGAACAGTGGACGTGATCTATATGGACTTCAGTAAGGCGTTTGACAAGATTCCCCACTGGAGACTAGTTAGTAAGGTTAGATCTCACGGAATACAGGGAGAACTAGTCATTTGGATACAGAACTGGCTCAAAGGTGGGTGGTGGTGGAGGGTTGTTTTTCAGACTGGTGGCCTGTGACCAGTGGAGTGCCAGAAGGATCGGGGCTGGGCCCTCTACTTTTTGTCATTTACATAAATGATTTGGATGCGAGCATAAGAGGTACAGTTAATAAGTTTAGGGTGTAGGTTTGCTCGCTGAGCTGTAGGTTTGATATCCAGACGTTTCATTACCTGGCTAGGTAACATCATCAATGGCGACCTCCAAGTGAAACGAAGCTGTTGTCTCCTGCTTTCTATTTATATCTTTCTTCTGGATGGGTTTCCTGGGGTTTGTGGTGATGTCATTTCCTGTTCGTTTTCTGAGGGGTTGATAGATGGCATCTAGATCTGTGTGTTTGTTTATGGCATTGTGGTTAGAGTTCCAGGCCTCTAGGAATTCTCTGGCATGTCTTTGCTTAGCCTGTCCCAGGATAGAGGTGTTGTCCCAGTCGAAATGGTGGCTTTTTTCATCCGTGTGTAGGGCTATCAGGGAGAGAGGGTCGTGTCTTTTTGTGGCTAGCTGGTGTTTGTGTATCCTGGTGGCTAACTTCCTGTTTGTCCTACGTAGTGTTTGTGGCAGTCCTTGCATGGAATTTTGTAGACGACGTTGGTTTTGTCCATGGGTTGTACTGGGTCTTTTAAGTTTGTTAGTTTTTGTTTGAGAGTGTTGGTGGGTTTGTGTGCTACTAGGTTTCCGAGGGGTCTTAGTAGTCTGACTGTCATTTCTGAAATGACTTTGATGTATGGTAAGGTGGTTAGAGTTTCTGGCTGTGTTTGGTCTGCTTGTCATGGCTTGTTCTTGAGGAATCTGCGGACTGTATTTTTTGAGTATCCGTTCTTCTTGAATACGTTGTATAGGTGGTTCTTTGTTTTCCGAAGTTCATCTGTGCTGCAGTGTGTGGTGGCTCGTTGGAATAGTGCTCTGATACAGCTTTGTTTGTGTGTGTTGGGATGGTTGCTGGCGTAGTTAAGTATTTGGTCAGTAGTTGTCGGTTTTCTGTATACGCATGTTTGTAGTTCTCCATTGTCCTTTCTTTCAACTGTCCAGTTAGTAAGTTTGCAGAAGACACCAAAGTCGGAGGTGTAGTGGACAGCGAAGAGGGTTACCTCAGATTACAACAGGATCTGGACCAGATGGGCCAATGGGCTGAGAAGTGGCAGATGGAGTTCGATTCGGATAAATGCGAGGTGCTCCATTTTGGGAAAGCAAATTTTAGTAGGACTTATACACTTAATGGTAAGGCCCGGTGGGCGGCACGGTGGCACAGTGGTTAGCACTGCTGCCTCACAGCGCCTGAGACCCGGGTTCAATTCCCGCCTCAGGCGACTGACTGTGTGGAGTTTGCACGTTCTCCCCGTGTCTGCGTGGTTTCCTCCGGGTGCTCCGGTTTCCTCCCACAGTCCAAAAGATGTGCAGGGTCAGGTGAATTGGCCATGCTAAATTGCCCGTAGTGTTAGGTAAGGGGTAAATGTAGGGGTATGGGTGGGTGGACTTGTTGGGCCGAAGGGCCTGTTTCCACACTGTAATGTAATCTAATCTAAATTCATGCCCTAGGGAGTGTTGTTGAACAAAGAGACCTGGGAGTGCAGGTTCATAGCTCCTTGAAAGTGGAGTTGCAGGTAGACAGGATAGCGAAGGCTGCGTTTGGTATGCTTTCCTTTATTTGGTCAGAGTATTGAATACCGGAATTGGGAGGTCGTATTGCGGCTGTACAGGACTTTGGTTAAATCACTATTGGAATATTTCATGCAAGATGTTGTGAAACTGGAAAGGGTTCAGAAAGGATTTACAAGGATGTTGCCAGGGTTGGAGGATTTGAGCTATAGGAAAAGGCTGAACAGGCTGGGGCTGTTTTCCCTGGAGCGTTGGAGGCTGAGGGGTGACCTTAGAGGTTTATAAAATCATGAGGGGCATGGATAGGATAAATAGACAAAGTTTTTTCCCTGTGGTGGGGGAGTCCAGAACTAGAGGGCATAGGTTTAGGATGAGAGGGAAATGATATAAAAGAGACCTAAGGTGTTTCACGCAGAGGGTGGTACGTGTATGGAATGAGCTGCCAGAGGGAGTGGTGGAGGCTGGTACAATTACAACATTTTAAAAGGCATCTGGATGGGTATATGAATAGGAAGGGTTTGGAGGGATAAGTGCCGGGTGCTGGCAGGTGGGACTAGATTGGGTTGGACTATCTGGTCAGCATGAACGAGTTGGACCCAAGGGTCTGTTTCCGTGCTGAACATCTCTATGACTCTATGACAGTGTGGTGTAATTTTTAACTAATAGAGAGCTCAGCCATGCTCCTGGACTGAATGGAGATGGTTTGAAAAGTGGTCACCCAGCTGACATTTGATCTCCTTAATCTAAAGGAATCTGTCATGAGCAGCAGATGCAATGTACAACACTGAAGCACAGAAAGTTTGCCATTTCACTTGGAAAGTAACATTTCGAGCCTTGGATGCTAAGAAGGGAGGAGGTAAAAGGGCAGTCTTTGTATCTCCATTTGCATGGAGGGATGCAATTTTTAGAACTTTTAAGTAAGCTTTTGAGACATCTGTAAATTCTGAATGTTACCTTTTATATGTAATCATATATCCAACAAGTCGAAACTACCATATACTGCATTTGCTTTAATAGCATTTCAGGTATTAGAACATAGAACATTACAGCGCAGTACAGGCCCTTCGGCCCTGTGGTTCCACAGGTCGGCGCAACAATCTGAAGCTCATCTAACCTGCACTATTCCATTTTCATCCATATGTTTATCCAGTGACTATTTAAATACCAGTAAAGCTGGCGAATCTACTACTTTTGCAGGCAGTGCGTTCCATGCCCCTACTACTCTGAGTAAAGAAACTACCTCTGACATCTGTCCTATATCTATCAATTTGAAGCTATGTCCCCTCATGTTAGCCATTGCCATCAGAGGAAAAAGGCTCTCCCTGTCCAACCTATCTAACCCTCTGATTTATCTTGTGTCTCAATTAAGCCGCCTCTCAATCATCATCTAACTAAAACAGCCTCAAGTCCTTCAGCCTTTCCTCTTAAGACCTTCCTTCCATATCGGGCAGCATCCGAGTAAAGGTTGTATTGGTATTAGATTTCTAGTTTTTATTGACTTGTTAATAGTTCACATATGTTTACCAAAGGAGAAATGAAAGTGGAAGGAATTTGATTTTATGTGTCCCTTAGGGTGCCCTAAGATGCTTTTCTAGCCAATTGAGCACTTTTTGAGATACAGTCACTATTATAATGAAGCCGGCTTACACACAGGAAGGTCCCACAAACAACAACATAATGATGACTAGATAACCTCTTGTGTGATGCTAGTTGAGGAATAAATGTTGATTAAGACAACAGGGAGAATTCACTGTACCTTTTAAATAATGCTGAGAGATTTTTAAAAATCTACTGAGCAAATACGGTCTCAGTTTGCTTCTCATCAGAAACAAGGTTGTTCTGACGGTGAGGTGCTCTCTCAGCACTGCACTAAAGTACAATTTAATGCGTGGTTCTCTGAACCGGACCATGAATCTACAGCTATCATGACTCTGGTGCAGTTGCTTTGAGTTAAGGTGCAGTGATGATAATTTGTAGATTGGCTGTTGAACTACTAAAGCTTTCATAATTTTTTCACGTGAAGCTTTATCCTGATAGGTCATCTTGTCTGCTGACATTGTCTGTTTTGGTAGCTGGCCTTATATTAAAGTTTGAAAAATGTTTTTAAACCATTTTAAACACGCAAACAGGAAATGGTCAAGTGTTCTTTTTGACCAATATCTGAAATCAATCTTTGGTGATAAATCCACAGAGCATTTCCTGTGTTCTTTGGGCTGCACATATTGCAATATTTGTTTTTGCAGACCTGTGCATCTATCTAGATAAAGCATTACAAGAGCCATAGGTTAGTAACCTTTTAAGCTACAGTATATATTTTGTGAAAATAAGACCTCTGCAAAGGGCAGTGCAAAATCTCTTAAAGCTGTGCTTCTTAACTTGTGTTCGTAACATTGTCCAATCTCTGTTCTGTGACAGAATTTGAAAATTTCAGGTGTCAGCTGTGACTCAATCGGATTCATGAGTCACCAAATTATGGGTTTGATCTTATTTCAGGATTCTACAAAAATCTCGCATAAATGGTGTTTCATTTTGTTTTTTAGTCACATTGGTTAATTTAAATTTTTGTGGGATATAAACATTTTCACATTGCACCAAGATTTTTCTATCCATTCATGGAGTGTGTATGATGTTGGCAAGGCCAGCATTTAATACCCATCCTAGTTGCCTTTGGGGCAATTAAGAATCAACCACATTGCTTTGAATCTAGAGTCGCATGTAGGAAGTCCAGGTAGAGACAGCAAACCTCCTTCTAAACAGCGTTATTGAGTCAGATGGGTCTTGTGACAATCACCAATGGTTACCATTTGATGAGCTTTTAATTGCAGATTTTTATTGAATTTAATTTTTTTTACCTCCCAGGGTAGCATTTGGACTAGTACAGTGATATTACCATTTCGCCATCATCTCCGCACACTTGGTTCTCAAGTTGCAAAATGCTTTTGGTTGGTGATATAATTGGGTTTTAGCTGTTTAAAATTTTTAAAAATTTGTTTTGTTAGTGAGTTTTGAGAAGATTTGTAGCTCAGGTTTGTTTTTGTTGAAATCAGGTCATGTGAATTAGTGCATGATGACATAGCAAAGGGTTTAAATAACAGTTGGCCAAGAGTAGTTGTGTTTTGCTGACATAAGAACTGGAAGCTAGTTTAAGAGGGGAAAGTTATAACATTGACACTGTAAAAGGGTGTCACCTTCTCTGATCAACACATTTTTAGATAATTGAAGGAAATACATTTAAATGGAAAATTGTAACCCTGTAGATGAAAAGCAATACTCAGCAATATAGTAACTGATGAATTTAGTCTATATTTGTTAATCCTTAAATGGGTTGGCGGAGTCAAGTTTCTTTTTAAGTCAGACATGAAAAATGGTTAATTATTACAGATGATTGAGAATGAAGGGTTTATATTGGGTAGATGTTAGGTTGCCACACAGGAGGCTGCTAAATAAGCTAAGAGCTCATGGTGTTGGGGACAAAATACTGGCATGGATCGAGGATTGAATGACTGGTAGCAGGCAGAGAGTAGGGATAAAGGGATCTTTCTCAGGATGGCAACTGGTGAGTAGTGGAGTTTCGCAGGAATTGGTGTTGGGACCTCAACTATTCCTGCTATACTTTAGTGACTTGGACAAGGTAACTGAGGGCATTGTTGCCTAGTTTGCAGATGATACAAAGGTAGGTGTTGAGGAAGCAGGGAGGCTGACAGGCTAGGAGAGTGGGCAAAGACCTGGCAAAATATAATGTGGGCAAGTGAGAGGTTATACACTTTGGTAGGAAGAATAGAACATGGAACAGTACAGCACAGAACAGGTCCTTCGGCCCACGATGTTGTGCCGAACATTTGTCCTATCTTAAGCACCTACCCAATTGCCGCTTAAAGTTCGCCAATGATTCTGACTCTGCCACTCCCACAGGCAGCGCATTCCATGCCCCCACCACTCTCTGGGTAAGTCTCTGACTGTCTACTCTATCTCTTCCTCTGATCATCTTATAAACCTCTATCAAGTCACCCCTCATCCTTCGCCATTCCAATGAGAAAAGGCCTAGCACTCTCAGCCTATCCTCGTACGACCTATTCTCCGTTGTGGTTCTGTTCGCCGAGCTGGGAATTTGTGTTGCAGACGTTTCGTCCCCTGTCTAAGTGACATCCTCAGTGTTTGGGAACCTCCTGTGAAGCGTTTCTGTGATCTTTCCTCCGGGATTTATAGTGATTTGTATCTGCCGCTTCCGGTTGTCAGTTCCAGCTGTCCACTGCAGTGGTCGGTATATTGGGTCCAGATCGATGTGCTGTGGATGAGATCATCCACAGATTCAATCAATAAGCACATTGATCTGGACCCATATACCGACCACTGCAACGGACAGCTGGAACTGACAACCGGAAGCGGCAGATTCAAACCACTACAAATGCCGGAGGAAAGATCACAGAAACGCTTCACAGGAGGCTCCCAAGCACTGAGGATGTCACCTAGACAGGGGACGAAACGTCTGCAACACAAATTCCCAGCTCGGCGAACAGAACCACGACAGTGAGCACCCGAGCTACAAATCTTCTCACAAACTTTGGACCTATTCTCCATTCCAGGCAACATCCTGGTAAATAGAGGTGCAAATTATTTTGTAAATGAGGAAAGGCTTCAGAAATCTAAAACACAGAGATTGGGGAGTCCTAGTTCAAGATCCTTTTCAGGTTAACATGTAGGTTCATTTGGTAGTTAGGCAAATGCAATGTTAGTTTTCATTTCAAGAGGTCTAGAATACAAGAGCAGAATGTACTGTATAAAGTTCTGGATCAGTGGTGCTGGAAGAGCACAGCAATTCAGGCAAAATCCGACGAGCAGCAAAATCGACGTTTCGGGCAAAAGCCCTTTATCAGGAATAAAGGCAGAGAGCCTGAAGCGTGGAGAGATAAGCTAGAGGAGGGTGGGGTGGGGAGAAAGTAGCATAGAGTACAATAGGTGAGTGGGGGAGGAGATGAAGGTGATAGGTCAGGGAGGAGAGGCTAGAGTGGATAGGTGGAAAAGGAGCTAGGCAGGTCGGACAAGTCATGGGGACAGTGCTGAGCTGGACGTTTGAAACTAGGATGAGGTGGGGGAAGGGGAAATGAGGAAGCTGTTGAAGTCCACATTGATGTCCTGGGGTTGAAGTGTTCCGAGGCGGAAGATGAGGTGTTCTTCCTCCAGGCGTCTGGTGGTGAGGGAGCGGCGGTGAAGGAGGCCCAGGACCTCCATGTCCTCAGCAGAGAGGGAGGGGGAGTTGAAATGTTGGACCACGGGGCGGTTTGGTTGATTGGTGAAGTTCTGGTCAGACCTCATTTGGGATATTGTGAGCAATTTTGGACCCCGTATCTAAGGATGTGCTCGTGTTGGAGGGGGTCCAAAGGCGGTTTACAAGAATATCTCCGGATGAAGGGCTTGTCGTTTGAGGGGTAGTTGAGTACTCTGGGTTTGTACTTGACAGAGATTAGAAAGATAAGAGGCAATCTGATTGAAACCTATTGAAATGAAGAATATAACCTAAAATGTTTAATATGCCTTCTCGCAGGAAATCTGTCCAGTCTGAGTCGCTTGGGCCTGAGATACAACAGACTGTCAGCTGTTCCCAAATCATTGGCAAAATGTAGTGAACTGGATGAACTTAATTTAGAGAACAATAATATCTCCTCGTTACCTGAGGTAAGCAATAGATAAAATGGCTGCAAAACTTGAACTTATGAAAACTCTTTCTGAAAGTTAATAAGAAATTACATTTGTAATTTTCTAGTAATATGAAAAATGTGTTGTGGTTTTTTGAATCAATTAACAGTTTTTCCACCACATCTCAATGCCATGAAGTAATGGCTGGGAGTATTCTTGATTCGTTGAAAATAAACTCAGTTTTTAAAATGTTTGAATTTAAACTTAAGTGCATTTTCTCAATAGCACCTCAAGAGGACAGAATAAAAACAGTGGCCAGGTATCTGGAAATATGCTAGGTCAATCATTTTCATTTTCTACCTTTTTTTCCAGAAAGCTGGAAGTGTGAAAATATACCACCCTTCACCACATAATATGCAATGGTTTCATTTGGCTGGAGCATTTGTAGTATGCAATGCTCAGTTACAGATATGGTGCATGTTGGAGAGAAGGCAGGTTTATATCTTGGGTGAAAGGTGCCAGCTAACTAAGAAGAGAAAATAAGCAGAAAAATGAAAAGGTCTTAAAAAAATCTAAGTATATATATAAAAGAAATAGATGATTAATTGTACAAAAAATTAATCTGCCACAAAACTGAGCTGCTGGCCAAGCAAATTGTTTTGTTTGCATTTAGTAACAGATTTCCTGTGATATTGTAATGAATCAGGCTTTACTATATTCATAACAATGGTGTGTTTTGCTTTATATTATCAAAACCACTGAATTATACCAGATCAATTCCATCGTGTATGACGGTACTTTGACTTAATCCTTCAACCGTTTTGAAACTAGTAGTATGGATACTTTGCTAATATATTCAGCATAACAAGACTAGAAATGTCTAGCCTTGTAGTAATTTTTATGATTTCAGTACAGTCAGGTACATTTACATTAAAGACACTATGCGAGTATAATGTTCCAAAGTATTTCACCAGGTAATAAAGCAAAATAAGACACATGCAGTTTTAAATGGTCAGATGCCCAAAGGATTGTTTGAGGAGGTTGTTTTCCTCCTTTAGACACTTCTTAAAAATATCTGTCAAAGAAGAGAGGCATGGGCAGGGAATTTCAGAACCTAGGACTAGAAAACTGAAGGCAAAGCCACCAACATTAAAGTAATTAAAGTCCAGGAGACTGAGGAATCCAGAATCAGATCAGTGCTGACATCTAAGGATTATGGATTGGATGAGATTTAAAAACCAGGATGAAAATTAAAGATGTTTGGTTAGAAGTCAATGTAGGCACTGAGTCCAGGAGTGATAGATGAACGGGACTTGATGCAAGTTAATTGAATCAATTATTGTCATGTGTATTCAATATAAAATAGTGAAAAGTTGCCATGCATCAGCACCATTCTCATTAACTTAGATTTAAAAGAAAAAAAAACAGAAATAACTTAGAGTCCAGTTTTTGTTTCTCCGTCGTGCTACGACATTGGGTAAACCCCTTCTGTTAATTTTAAACCAGCAACACAGAAAAGATTTATCCCATGCGGTAATCTGTGAAAATTGGAGATGCCAAGAACTATTTAAAGTAAAATTTGACAACTTTATTTCAAGGTATAACAGTGAATAGCTAACTGAAAATTATTTACAACTTCCTCTAACCTATCTTTTGCTTTCCCTTCTATAATACTAGTCCAATAAAACCCCCGATTAAGATTTACTGGAAAATTCAACTTTCAAAATCAGCCAGCGGTCAAAACCTTTCTTTACATCTTCCTCTGTAGATTTGCTTTCCATGTCGGTGTTTGTTTTTCTCTGTCCTTCTCTAGACAGGTATCTCTGAGTTCTGACTAGCAGCCTACATCTGTTGATCTTTACCAGTTCTCTCCCAAATGTTCAATTTTTCCCTGTCTTATACCCCCACAGCATCGAATTGTGTCACTAGCTTTTAATATTGTCAATATACTATATTCAAACCTGATTGGAGTTTGGTTTATTTTGGGTATAATTTAAACTGATTGGGCCAATCAAATGTTTTTTGTTGTCTCCAGGCAACCAGCTACACTAGCTGCTGGACCAAAATATTACATTATGTCTTGTTCTGCGCACACACTTGGTGCTGCAAGGTAGTTCTGCTAGCTTTTAACTTTCTTAAAGGTACAATACACGTACATCTTCATAACACCTCCCTCCTTAAGGAAAAAAAACCCATCATAATGAAAAGATGGCTTCATTTTTTCTCATTCTTTAAACATGTTACCTTAACATACAGATAACTTTAATCTAAGTTCACCTTAACTTCATCCCATATAACTGTGTGTTTATCATTAAATAAATACAAATCTCATCTAAACTTCATCAGTTAAATCCACGCTAACGCATCCTTGATTACATTCTTACAACCCGTAACATGTATGATTTTTAAATTAAAAGTCTGTAACATAAGACTCCAGCGAAATAGTCTCAAATTCTTGTCTTTAAAGCATTCTAAGAATGCAAGAGGATTGTGATCCGTGTACGCAAGCATATCCAACACATTGTTTGTGACATACACATTAAAATGTTGTAAGGACAGTACCAAAGTCTATCGTTCTTTTTCGATTGTGGAATATTTTCTCTGGTGGATGTTGAGCTTCTTCAAAAAGTAACCAACTGGCAGTTCAATCCCATCCTCATCTCTTCTTGTAGGAGTACAGCTTCAACTCCTATGTCACTAGCATCAATGGTGACTTTAAAAGTTTTTGAAAGGTTTGGTGGTTAATATTGATTTCAAATGGTCAAATGCCTCCTGGCATTGTTCTGTCCACCAAAAGTTTGTGTTCATCTTCAGCAAATCAGTTAACGGGGCCACTACACTGCTGAAGTTTTGAACAAACTTCCAATAGAATCCGCTGAGTCCTAAGAATTGAAGCACCTCTTTCTTTGAATATGGTCGTGGAAATTCCTCAATGGCCTTCGTCTTTGCATTCCATGGGATCAACCTTCGATAACCGATGATATGTCCCAAGAATGTCATCTCTGCTTTTCCAAATTCAGTTTTGTTTAAGTTTATCACCAGTTTTGCTTCTCATAGTCATTCAAAGAGCTCTGCCAACTGTACCATGTGATCCTCCCAGGACTTATTAAAGATCACTACATTGTCCAAATGGACTGCGCAGTTTGTTAACCCAGCCAGAACTCTGTTCATGAGTCTTTGGAATGTGGCGAGTGCATTCTTTAATCCAAATGGCATCACTTTATACTGATGTAGTCCATTTGTGATTACAAACGCAGAAATTTCTTTCACCGATTCTGATAAAGGTACCTGCCAGTAACCACGCATTAAGTCCAACTTGGTGATGTAACTGGCTTGTCTGACTTTCTTGATAGTTGACCATTACTTATTGGGCATGTTGTGTGTGAATTTTAATGAGATAATGAGCAGTTTGTAATTTCTCATGTTGTTTAAGCTTATTGGATTTCTCGCAAGCTCCCATTTTGATTCCTGAAGAAATAATGTGAAGATCATGTATTGTCAAAATGCATGTTTGTGTGTGGATTGTTTTAAAGAAAAATTTAGTGAACAACTAACTTGTAGATTAGCAATTGAAGTTCTTTCCATGAGTACTTCATACAGTTATTTTATGTTCTTTAACAATACATACTTCCTAAAACAGGGGAAAAGACTTAACAGTATTAAATTATTCCTCCCATCCCCACTCCTCCTATTTTCCTCCTCTCTACCTTCCCCCTCTCTACCTTCCCCTTCCACCCTCCATTCCCCACTCCATTCCTTCCACTTCCCTTCTGTTTTCTTTCACCTAATAGGGCCTTCTGTCAAGTCTCGCAAATTTGACCAGTTTAACATTAGCAAGGAATTGCTTCCAGTCGTATCCAGTTGGCGGACCCTCACAGTTTTCAACTATCTACTCTCTCAACATGGAACACAACCGTATCAATAAAATACCTTTTGGAATATTCTCTAGAGCTAAAGTGTTGAGTAAGCTGAACATGAAGGTAAGTCGTGAAGCTTATAGACTACAGGGAGAGGTTCACCTGAATCTAAAGTTTGAATTTTGCTTACAAAAATAACTCTGAACACTATCTTACAAAGGATGAAGGTTTTAAACTGATGAAAAATAGTTTCCTAAAATATTAACGAGTTTCTGATCTAATCTATTTTATCATAGTAATAGGTTTGCATTGCTGTTGAAGTTACTCTTTGTCCATGTTGCTACTGTGAAAACTAATATAGTTTCAAGTCTCAAAATAGCTGCTTGCCAGTCGAAATCTGAAGTTTATTATCCCTTTTCCAGATTTCATCAAAAACTGGAAGTGTGCATTAAAAATGCTTCTTGACAATAGGCTGACACCCAGTCTGCTTTAGTTCTTTGGCTAACCATTTGTAACTTTTCATTGTACTAATCTGACTTGATCATCCCTTCTGATGGTGCAATGCATTTTGAGCCTTCGTTTTAATGTTTGCCTGAAACTAATTTCTAAGGTTCACATTTTCCTATTGTTTTACTGTCTTTATCTAATTGTCTTGCATCCTAAGTTTTACAATTAAGCTGTGTTTTAAGTACAAAAATAGATATGTAATTGTTTATAGTTTCTACTTCTGGTTAATGATCTCAGAACAAAAATTCAAGCTGTTTTTTGATCAAGCATTATAAATTTGGCAGGAGTAAAGTGAGTTTTCTTCAGTGAAAATGTGGAAAAACCATCGATAGTTGTGACAGATCGGTTTGCCTTCCATTATTGCATTTGTACGTTATACAATGTCTGTTTCTCCCATTTCTCAGTAAAGTAGATGGTCATTTCCAATGACCAAATAATCACAACTGGAATTTAGCAATTTATGTGCAGCAGCTTTTTTATTTGTAGAAATTCTTTATACGCTAATTTTGGATTGTTTATAAAGCCATCAGGTGGCACAGGAGTAAGACGATGCAATAATTTTATTAAAAATGCAAGAAATGTTTTACCACCATTAATTTGACTTTTATGAACTGATGCTCAATTTTGAACATTAAGGGGTAATTCAGTCATCAATGTAAATGTAAATTGGTGATTGTATGGAAAATGGCAGGTTCCTTTTTAATCACTAATTGTGGAATGCAGTAACTTGCAAGAAATTGGAAAGCTTTCTAAATTAAAGATAGGCTTGATCAAATAGTTAGTCCAATGATTTGCTTAAGAAAACACCCAGTTAAATTTTCCTTTCTGGTTAGGGTTAGGGTTTAATGATGTGGTTGAATGATGTGTCTCCTGGTTCCCCACAGGACAATCAGCTAACTTCACTTCCATTGGACTTTGGAACCTGGACAAGCATGGTAGAACTAAACCTTGCCACCAACCAACTCACAAAGATTCCAGAGGATGTGTCAGGACTGGCTTCCCTAGAGGTGAGAAAGCTGATCACAGTATCCTCCTAATTGCTTAAAAAGCTTTACTTGCAAAGTGAATATATCAATAGTTTTATACTCAACATTTATAGAAGCTGTAGAAATAATTTATTTAGGGAATATGGCTGGAAAATTTAGATTTTTATTAGTCTTAATGTTCAAAAGTGAAGATGTAGAAGTGCAGTATTTCTTTTGCATCGTAGTTTGAAAAAAGTGTACTTGGCTTAATGTGTCTTTCAAATGTCATGAAATAAGATTGAGACTTTATCTTAAAAGTGACTACGTAGAAAGTAGGAACAGGGGACTAAACCATTAGTCTCTTCGAACCTGCTATGTCATTCATTATGATCGTTGTTGCTCATCTAACTTCGTAGCTTGTTCCTGCTTTTCCAACCGATTGCCAGAATATTAATAATCTGTCTTCCTGTTTTTGTTATCAAAAGTGGATAATCACGTTTATCCACATTAAACTTCATCTACCATGCACTTGTCTACTCACTCAAGTTGTCCAAATCATACGAGAACATTGCTGCATCCTTCTCACAGCTCACCCTCCCAGCTGTATTTAGTCAGCTGTTTTATGTCTGTCTCTTCCATTTGTTGTAATATCTTGCAATTATTGTTTCTATTGCTCCTGTACTTTCAGATTGGTGAGAAAAACCCATATTTGATAATATGACAAATGAACAAGGACCCAGAACTGATCCTTGTGGAACACCTGCAATATTGTGTTCCGTTCTGGTCGCCTTAGTATAAGAAGGATGTGGAAGCTTTAGACAGAGTGCAGAGGCGATAAACCAAGATGCTGCTTGGACTGGAGAGCATGTCTTCTGAAGTAAGGTTCGGGAAGCTAGGGCTTTCCTCATTGGAGTGAAGAAGGATGAGAGGTGACTGGATAGAGGTGTACAAGATGATAGGCATAGATAGACTGAATAGCCAGAGACTTTTTCCCATAGTGGAAATGGCTGTCACGAGGGAGCATAATGATTTCACGGCTGTGCTAAAGGAAGACACTATGGAGGGTTTGAGTTGTGAGGCATTGTGTGTGGAGCTGAGAAATAAGGGTGCAGTTACATTGGTGGGGCTGTATTACAGACCTCCCAATAGTGAGTGTGAGGTAGGAGAACAAATAGATAAACAGATTATGGGAAGATGTAGAGGCAATGGGGTGGTGGTGATGGGAGATTTAAATTTGCTCAACATTGACTGAGATACACTGAGTGTCAAAGGTCTAGATGGTGCAGGATTTGTAAGAAGTGTCCAGGAGAGTTTTCTAGAGCAGTATGTCAATAGTCTGACGAGGGAAGGGGCCTGGTACTAGGGAATGAGCCAGGCCAGGTGGTAGAAGTTGTGGTGGGGGATTTCTTTGGGAACAATGACCATAATTCTGTAAGTTTTAGAATGTTCATAGATAAAGGTGAGAATGGACCTAAGGGAAGAGTACTAAACTGGGCCTAGGCAAATTATTTCAAAATTAAGCAGGAGCTGGGAAATGTGGATTGTCACAGCTATTTGAAAGGAAGTCCAAGTTCGATATGTGGGAGGCTTTCAAAAATAGTGCAGGATAGGCATGTCCTGTTGAAAGCAAAGCATAGAAAGGCAAGATTTGTGAACCGTGGATGACAGGAGAAATCGTATGATAGTCAAGAAGAAAAGGGAAGCATACATAAGGTCCAGGCAGCTCAGAACAGAACAGGCCCTGAAGGAACATTGGGAGAGTGGGATCAGTCTCAAACGAGGGATCAAGCGGGCTAAAAGGGGTCATGAAATAGCTTTAGCGACTAGAATTAAGGACAATGCCAAAGCCTTTTATTCTTTATATAAGAAGCAAGCGGATAATAGAGAAAGGATTGGTCCACTAAAGGATAAGGAAGGAAGGCTGTGTGTCAAACCTGAGAAAATGGGTGAGATTCTGAATTGATTACTTTGCATCAGTGCTTACTGAGGAGAGGGACGTGATGAATGTTGAGGTTAGAGGTAGAAGTTTGATTACTCTGGATCACGTTGACGTAAGTATGGAAGGTGTGTTGGGTATGCTAGAGGGTATTAAGGTGGACAAATCCCCAGGACCGGATGGGATCTAGACCAGGTGGCTGAGGAGGCGAGAGAGGAAATAGCTGGGGCCCTGACAGATATCTTTGTGGCATCCTTAAATACAGGTGAGTGCCGGAGGACTGGAGGGTTACTCATGTTGTCCCCCTGTACAAGAAGGGTAGTAGGGATATTCCGGGTAACTACAGACCAGTGAGCCTGATGCCAGTGGTGGGAAAGTTGCTGGAGAAGGTACTGAGGGATAAAATCTATTTATATTTGGAAAAGAATGGGCTTATCAATGACAGGCAAAATGGTTTAGTGCAGGGGAGATTGTGCCTTACCAACTTAATAGAGTTCTTTGAGGAAGTGACCAAGTTGACAAATGAAGGAAGATGTCATGTACGTGGACTTTAGTAAGGCATTTGATAAGGTTCCCCATGGTAAACTAATGGAGAAAATGAAGTCACATGGTGTGCAGGGTGTTCTAGCTCGGTGGATAAAGAACTGGGTGAGCAACAGGAGACAGAGAGGAGTAGTTGAAGGGAGTTCCTCAAAATGGAGAAAGGTGACCAGTGGTGTTCCACAGGGGTCAGTGTTGGGGCCACTGTTGTTTGTAATATACATAAATGATCTGGAAGAGGGCACTGTTGATATGATCAGCAAGTTTGCAGATGACACGAAGATTGGTGGAGTAGCAGAAAGCATAGGAGACTGTCAAAGAATGCAGGAGAATATAGATAGACTCAAGAGTTGGGCAGAGAAGTGGCAGATGGAGTTCAATTCAGGCAAATGTGAGGTAATGCATTTTGGGAAGTCTAATTCTAGAGCAAATTATACAGTAAACGGAAGAGCCTTGGGAAAAGTTGATGAGCGGAGAGATCTGGGAGTTCAGGTCCACTGTACCCTGGAGGTGGTTGCACAGGTGGATAGAGTGGTCAAGAAGGCATATAGTATGCTTGTCTTGGACGGGGTATTGGGTAGAAGAGCTTGCAGGTCATGTTAAAATTGTACAAGACAATGGTTTGGCCACATTTAGAATACAGTGTATAGTTCTGGTCGCCACATTAACAAAGGATGTGGATGCTTTGGACAGAGTGCAGAGAAGGTGTACGAGGATGTTGCCTGGTATGGAAGGTGCTACCTATGAGGAGAGGTTGAGGAGGTTAGGATTGTTTTCAATAGAAAAAAGGAGATTGAGGTTTACAAAATCATGAAGAATATAGACAGGGTAGATAGAGATCGGCTTTTTCCCAGGGTGAAGGATTCAATAACGAGAGGTCATGCATTCAAGGTAAGAGGTAAAAAGTTTAAGGGGAATATACTCTGCAAGTACTTTACACAGATGGTGATCGGTGCCTGGAACGTGTTGCCAGCAGAGGTAGTAGAGGGAGGCAAGGTAGATTCATTTAAGAAGCATCTGGACAGATGCACGAGTAGGTGGGGAGCAGAGGGATACAGATATTTAGGAATTGTGAGACAGGTTTAGTCAGTGGATTTGGATCGGCTTAGGTTTGGAGAGCTGAAGGGCCTGTTCCTGGGGCTGTAATTTTCTTTGTGGTTCTTTGTATAATTTAATGGTGATTGGAGGAGGTTTAGGGGAGATGTCAGTGGTAGGTTCTTTGCACAGAGTGATGAGTGCGTGGAATGCACCGCTAGCAGTGGTAGTCGAGTCAGAGGAATTGGGAACATTTAAACGACTCTTGGATAGGCACATGGAAGTTAAGGCCGGAACAGTATTGAGGGCCGAGGGCCCTGTACTGTACTGTACTGCTTTGTGTTCTGACACCACTGTCCACAGGCCTCCAGTCCAAAAAGCAACTCTCCGCCATTACACTCCGTCTCCTATCGAAACCAATTTTGTATCCAATTGACAAGCTCACCCTGAATCCCATGTGACCTAACTTAACTATTTAGTCTACCGTGCAGAACCTTGTCAAAGGCTTTATTAAAATGCAAATAAACAATGTCTACTGCTCTGCCATCATCAATCGTTTTGGTAACTTCCTCAAAAAAACTCAATCAAGTTTATGAAATGCAGTTTGCCTTGCACAAAACCGAGCTGCCTATCGTTAATCAGTTTTTTGCCTCTGTAAATGTCCATAAATCCTATTCTTTATCATCAACTCCAACGATTTACCCACAACTGAAATCAGACCCTCAGATCTGTAATTTTCCTGGTTTCTCCTTACAATCTCTCTTAAACAAAGATATATCATTTCCCACCCTCCAGTTATTGGGCACTTTACCCATAGTTATTGATGCAAATATTTCTGCAAGAAGTCTTGTAATTTCCCTCTTACTTCCCATAACCTTCTGTGATACATGAGATGAGGTCCTGGAGATTTATCCACCTTTATATTTTCTAAGACCTCCCAAACTTCCTCTCTGTAATGCGAACTATTTTTAAAACATCAGAGATTATTTCTCTGCATTCTCTCGACTCCATTTCTTTCTCCACAGTAAAAACTGATGCAAAATATTCATTTACTATCTCTCCCATCTCCTGGGGTTCAATACAAAGGTGACCTCCTTGATCTTTAAGATCTACCTTCTCTTCAATTACCTTCTTGCTCTTAATGTATTTGTAGGATCCCTTTCGATTATCCTTAACCTTATCTGCCCATGCTATCTTATATCCCCTTTGCCTTCCTGACTTGTCTCTTAAGAATGCCCCTACATGCTTTATATCGATTAAGAGATTCAATTGAACTAAGGGTGTTGGACTGGGGTGTACAAAATTAAAAATCACATGACACCAGGTTATAGTCCAGCAGGTTTAATTGGAAGCACTAACTTTCGGAGTGCTGCTCCTTCATCAGGTGGTTGTGGAGTACACAATTGTAAGACACACAATTTATAGCGAATGCATTTGCATTGATAACCTGGTGTCGTGTGATTTTTAGTAAAATAAGATTCTTTCTCATCCTTGACTAGAAGCTCAAAATCTTTAGTCGTCCATTGTTCCTTTATCTTACCAGCCTTACCCTTCATTCTAACAGGAACAAAATGCCTCTGAACTCTCGTCATACTCTTGAATGCCTCCCACTTGTTAGATGTCCTTTTACCTGTGAACAGTCTACTCCAATCAACTTTTCTTAATAAAGGAGATGTTGCTATAATCCTAGCAGACCATAAGGCTGCTCTGTCTTTAGGAGGAGGCAATTGGTGGTTTAACCTGTGTGTCACCGCACCTCAGGTGAGGAGAGGTTGAGAAGAACAGTGGTAACCTCAGTCAGTGTGGGAATTGAACCCATGCTGTTAGCATCACTCTGTATTGCAAATCGGCCATCTAGTCACTTGAGCTAACCAATTCCCTTAGCACATGTGGAACTTAGTGAAAATGTGTCCACTTTTTAAATTAAAAACAAATAGATGAAACATTAACTTTTTATATCTTGCCCATCCTCTTGAAGTGAGACTTTTTTAAAAAAAAGAAAGCTACCATGCTTTTCTCATATTTAGTGGGGGCCATCTTAGCAACATGGAATTTGAGAGAGAGAATTTGACTTTAAATGTAACAGGTGGAAGTAGACTGAACTGTGATCTTTCTCCAGTTGTCAATCTGATTCATTATAAAACTGTCTAAACTTTGTATTCAGTTCAATTTGAAAATCCTTTCTGCGAAAGGGAAAAAGATCAAAACTCTTGAAATGTGACACAGACAATAGAAGGATATCAAGGCTTAGGAAAGCTGTAAGCCTTCATTATGTCTCTGGGGGTACTTTTGTTATTTGATTGTCTTTTTTTAGTAGCAATGCTGAATAAAGTAACCCCAAACACTAAGTATACATTTATTCCAAAGCATGAATTGCTGTATTCCAGATCTATCAATCAATTTTTTTTCTTGGAAAACCTGGAGAGGAAGTGCTTTAAATCCTTGTTTTCCTTTAAACCTGATGGTTCAATTGCTTATTCTCTTACAATTGCTTCTTTTTCAAAGATAATTGCTTTGACTCAAAATAGTATTGCTGATCTTGTGAAATATTATTTTCTGTTTTGGTATTCTTCTAGCTCTGAATATTTTAGCATTATCTTGAAGAGATATGCTTTTGAAAGTGTTTTTGTCCTGTTCAATTTCACCTTTATTCCTGGAAATGATCTTATCTGGTGTGAGCTTAAAAATGTTGAGTTTTCACATTCTTTTCTCCCAACGTCTAAGTGCTCCTTTAATAAACAAGTGGGACAGCCAGAACACAGTTAATGTATGAAATTGAAATGAATTTACTAAACCTTGCATGGTTTTTGTTTAGGTTCTTATCTTATCAAATAATCTTCTTCGAAAACTGCCTCATGGCATTGGGCATTTAAGAAAGCTACGAGAGTTAGACTTGGAAGAAAATAAGCTTGAATCTCTTCCAAATGAAATTGCTTACCTTAAGGATCTGCAGGTGAGTGTAAGCTTGGAAGTCTAAGTAAACAAGCCATTCTTCCTTGACACTGTTTTGTTCATCTGTATTTAAGCTTGAGCAATGTTAGCTTAGTCTTCAAAGTTCCTTCTAGAATTTTTGCTGTAAATTTTACTTCAGTTGATGGATTTTGAAGTTTTGTGTGGTCCTGAGCCCATTTCCTTTGTTTTGTTTTAAGCATATGGTATTCAGAGGACTTTGGCTCAGATTTTCTGCTACTGTTCAATAAAGTGCACAGTTGCATTTTGATTTGCTATATGATAAATTGTGAATATGCTTGGCTAACATAGACAGTTGGGTATTAAATATCCTGAAGAAGGGCTCATGCCTGAAACATCGATTCTCCTGCTCCTTAGATGCTGCCTGACCTGCTGCGCTTTTCCAGCAACACATTTTCAGCTATTAAATATCATAGGAAGTATAATAAATTTAGAATGAACCTTAAATCAGTCTGGCCTATGCTTATACTGAGAACATTTATCCTTTCTTCCTACTTGTCAAGCTTTAAGTTGAGTATACTAGATAAACTAAATAGAGGGCAGCACGGTGGCACAGCAGTTAGCACTGCTGCCTCGCAGCGCCAGAGACCCGGGTTCAATTCCCACCTCAGGCGACTATCTGTGTGGAGTTTGCACATTCTCCCCGTGTCTGCGTGGATTTCCTCCGGGTGCTCCGGTTTCCTCCCACAGTCCAAAAACGTGCAGGTTAGCGTGAATTGGCCACGCTAAATTGCCCGTAGTGTGAGGTGAAGGGGTAAATGTATGGGTGGGTTGCTCTTCAGAGGGTCGGTGTGGACTTGTTGGGCCGAAGGGCCTGTTTCCACACTGTAAGTAATGTAATCTAAACTGATGCACAATTGAGCAACTTCTTCAAAAGAGAAGTTACAAAAATTAAGTATTTTGAGAATATTCAAATTGTGAAATTACTATTGTTAACTCTCTTTTTTCCTCATGTATTTCATAAACAGGGCTATCTTTTAGCATGTGATGATTTTTGGGAGGAGGGAATTGTCATCTAGGTAAAATGCTAATTAACAGCTGTCTGTCTTGCTGGGTACCAAAACTCTTTAAATGTCAAATTGGCATCCCTGCTTTAAAAATGATCAATATACCTCCTTTAAAAGTTGCTAATTTAATAATATTTTATGGAGGGAAATCATGCTTTTCCTTTATCTGATAACATGGAGCCATGTCATTAGGACAATTCATATATTTAGATGACAGCAACATGTTTGTTAAGCAGTTTTAAAGTAATAAAATGCCCGCAAGCGCAAGAAATATTAAGTCAGATGGCCAAAAGCTTGTTCAAATAATCAAATTTTAAGGAGTATCTTGGAGAGAAAATG
This sequence comes from Chiloscyllium plagiosum, assembly GCF_004010195.1. Classification (NCBI taxonomy): domain Eukaryota; kingdom Metazoa; phylum Chordata; class Chondrichthyes; order Orectolobiformes; family Hemiscylliidae; genus Chiloscyllium; species Chiloscyllium plagiosum. The sequence goes on along the minus strand of NC_057731.1, from coordinate 56,701,086 downwards.
GGGTAGAAAAGTGTAAGGATTCCAAGATTCAGGGCTTCAAGATCTGTAAGTGCAATCTTAAATTGCAGTAGTGGGGGCTACTCCAAAGGCCCAAATCACGTGAGCATAGATACCTCAGAGGGTTGTAGGGCTAGAAGAGTGCATAGAATAGGGCAGGAAACCAAGAGGATTGTAGGCTCAAGTCCCAGTCCAGACCTCGAACGTTTTAAAAGAAACCCTGGGCTCACTCCAATGTGACAGTGAAGACAATGCTGTATGTTAAAGCTGCCGCCTTTTGAATGAGTGTGTAAAGTGAGGTACTATCTACTTTCTCAGGTAGACATAAAAATTATCAGGATGCTATATTGAAGAACAGAATTGTTATTTTTGGTGTCCTGGCCAATGTTTATCTCTCAATCAGCAATACAGAAACAAATTATCTAGCCATTTTCACATCGATGTGAGAACTTTAATGTGCAAATTGACTGCCATGCTTCCTACATGACAAAAGTGAGCACTTCAAAAGTATTTAATTGACTGCAAAATGCTTTGTGATATCCTGAGGTTGTGGCTGGCGCTTTATAGATGCGAGCCTTTTTAAGTGTATGAATGCGAAAGAGTAAACAATTATGACATTTGAACTTACTTCTGGCATCTTAAACTTGTGTTTACCACAAAAATGATCTTTCCCTCAATGGATTGCATCTTTTACAAACTGAAATTTGTCCACTTTTGCATGAATCAAATATAACAGTATACCGTAGAACTAACAATGCTTTTACTACAGTATTGTACACAGGGGACTAAGTGCGCTGCCTCCGACACTGCATTCATGGCAAATAAAACGAATGTCTCATTGTCAAATTGTTACAACAGGCTAAATCTAAAAGTATTTTTATTTATAAGTCAGTTAATTTTACAGGAGTAGCAAGTGAATAGCAAGCAATGTGTAGTACAAGATTCGATTTGAATAATACTTGTGGTTTGCTCATCAGACTACGGCACAGTTTTGACCTTCATGCAATATGAAGGATGTTGAGACAATACAGATCATGGAGCACCGTCTGGCATGAAGAAATAGGTATAGGGAGAAAGATTATTTGGAAATCAATGCAGATTAAATTTGAACAAAAGCATTTTAAGAGAACCTTTGGATTTAAAATTATAAAAACTGGGGTATGGTACAACTAGAGCCATTCCAATGGTTTAGCAATCTCAAGTTGAAAGGGAGAATTTGTGATTTGGCGCTTTTCGTAACCACAGTCGTTGCAAAGCATTTTGCAGAAGTGAGTCACTAGTCAACTAGCAACCATTCTGCTGTCTCACAAGCAATACTGGTGCAAGTAAACCCGTCAGTCTGATTTAATGTTGATTAGGAATTACATGTTGAGCAGGCAATAGGGGAACCTTTCCATTCTTCAGATCGTTTGGTGGAGTATTTTACATTAACATGGGAGGGTAGTGTTGTGATTGGAACCAGGTTGACCTTGTTGACTGAGGTGGTTGTTTGTGTTGTGAACCTTGGCTAATCAGGAAAGCCCTAGCTGACTGATATAGCCAGGAGATGTGGAATCTCCTCTGTTTAGGGGACTGACTCAGAGCTGTCCGGGCCACAGTTACTGTGTTCCTGCTGCTTTTGGTTTCTGTTTGTTTTTGGAGGAAACCTGATTCCTGAACTGGTTGAATTGTTTAGCCAGTTTGTTAACTGGCATTCCTTTTTATTGAGGACTGACTTTTCAACTGGCTGATTTAAACAGACAGTGTGTTTCAGGTGTAACTCAGATCTCATTAGGGAATTGTTGTTTCATTGGCTGGTTACAGCCTGTGTGTTACTCTTTTCTCGTTTACTTTAAGAAAAGGACTATGTTGATTTTGTGGCACGGCTTAGCCCTTGCATTTTGGTTTTGCTTTGAATGTGTTTTCACTTTTTTTGGTGTTTGGACTGAGCCCTTGTGAGAAAATATACTTTTCCAGATGAGCTGGTCCTAAATGGGTAGGCCTGGCCCTTTGTGGGTGACTAGGCCTCTGTAAAGACTGAACACCTGTGTATGCGTGCACTAGGAGGTGAGCAATCGCTGCATCCTGGAGTAAACCAAACCCCTGTGCATTAACTGCACCTTTACAATGTACTGTGTTCCTGTGAGTGGACCAGGCCTCTATGGAAACTGAACACCTGTATGTGTGTGTGTGCTGGGAGGTGAGCATTTGCTACAGCCTGGAGGTTGGGTGTGGACTCTATTCTGGAAACTGTATTGAGGATTTTGTGAATTCTGTGACTGGATGTGGGTTTTGCAATTAATTGTGTTTGAGTGCGGGCCAGAGCGATCTCATCGGTACATGGATGGCTGGGAGCTGGAGTGTCAATGAGAAGCCTGGGGGAAGTGGGCTGGTGGGGTGTCTGTTAGTATACAGGGTGGCTGGGGGCTAGGCAGCCAACAGCGTGCTCGTAGGAGAGCAGGTCAGGGGAGGGGCAGCCAGTATGTGGCTGGTTGGGGTCTGGAGGGTTGATGACCAGCCAGGAGGAAAGTGGGCCGGGAGGAGCCTGTCAGTACGCGGGGCATGCAGGGCCAGGCAACTGATAGCATCTTCGCAGGTGGCTGATGTCCGTCCCAGAGGAAAGTGGGCTGGGGAGGGTCAGTCAGTACGCAGGGCTGCCAGAGACCGGAAGGCCATCAAGCAGTTTGGAGGAAAGTGGCCTGGGGTAGTCCGGTCAGTACATGGGATGATTGGGAGCTGTGTGGTTGATGACCAGCTTAGAGGAAAGCAGGCCCGGGGTGGGTCGGTCAGTATGCAGGGCGGCCAGAGACCGGAAGGCCAAAGACTGTCCTGCAGGAAGGCTAGTCAAGGATGGTCTGATCAGTGTGTGGTGCGGACGGGTGTCTTTAAGCTATATTTGGTCTGTGTTCTGTGCACTGTTTTTCAGTTGATTGCACCATCTTGTCTGTTTGTTACAGTTATCTTTGTGATGACTGAAAGTGGGATTTGAGTTTTGTCCTCATCTCCCTGACAACTGGTTGAGCGGTGGAGTTTGACTTTGCTGACCTTTCCCCTGTATTTAGTAGATTTTTGTGAACTGCTGCTCTGTTTATTGTTAACTGTATTTTGTACTGTTTAATAAAATGTTTTAAAACCTGGACATTTAACATCTCCTCAGTTGAGAATTGACTCTGATCTGGCTGATCTCACAGCCAGAGGAAAAAACATAACCAGGAGATTGGAAGCGCCATGGCCAGTGTACTGTGCACGTGTAAATAAAGGGTGACTTTGTGATGGGATACCAGCCTCTATACAGTTATTTTGTCCCCTTAATCGGCAACTCAATGCTGCCTTCTGAGAAACTTGCCACATCAGTTTGTAAAAGAGTAAGCAAATAAAAGATGTTAATGAAGCCAAAAATCTCACCATGACCCATGTTACACTCAGCCAGATATGACTCTCTAACCAGGAGATTAGAATCTCCTCAGTTGAGATTTGACTCTGAGCTGCCTGGCCACATAGCCAGTGTGTACTGCTGTTGTTGGTTTCTGTGTTTTGGGGAAAAACCTGATTCCTGAACTGGCTGGTTTACAAAGTCCGTTTGTTAACTGGTATTCCTTTTTTTATTGAGGACTGATTTCTAAACTGTCTGATCTTCACAGTCAATATGTTCCAGGTGTGTTTGAATTCTCCTTGGGGCACTGTTGTTTCATTGGCAGGTTACAGCATGTGTTCTTTTCCTTTGAGAAAAGGACAATGCTGATTTTGTGGCAGGGCTTATCCCTTGGACTCTGGTTTTCTTTCCTTTTTGCAAGTATTTTCACTTTTTATTTGGTGTTTGGACTGAGCCCCTGTTGGAAAATGCACCTTTCCAACTGGACTGTTCCTCTGAGAATAGGCCTGGCAGTCTGTGGGTGGACTAGGGCCTCTGTAAAGACTTGAACACCTGTGTGTATGCTGAGAGATGAGCATTTACTACGTCTTGGAGTGGACCCTGCCCTGTGGGTTAACTGCACCTTTTACAATGAACTGTATTCCTGTGAATGGGCCTGGTTCTCTGTGGATAGACCAGACCTTTATGGAGACTGAACATCTGTATGTGTGCTGTGGGGTGTATGTTTGCTGCCTTCAGGAATGGACTTTGCATATTGGAGTGGACTCTGATTTTGGTTGTGGACTCTATCTCTGACAATGCACTCTGCATACTGGAGTGGACTCTGTATTCTGAAGAGAACTGTTTATGGTAAGGGTGTACCAGAAGGGACTCTTGTTTGTTGGTAGTTGGCTCTGGCTTGTTGTTTGTTGGCTTTATCACCTACATTATTTTGTGTCTCTAGGTCTGGCAGGCCTTATTGTGAGCTGGGAGGCTCATAGGTCTTCCTAAAAGCTTTCACACTGAGAGCCGGAGGGTGAGTGGGCTGTCCTGAGAGTCGGAATGTGGATAGGCCACCTTGGTGCCAGTCACCCCGAAAGCCGGAAGCTGGGAAGGCCGTTAGGAGTGCTGTCACCCTGAGAAGGGGTAATCAGGGTGGCCTGTCCTCGATGTGGCCGGAAGGTATGTCAGAGTGGCTGAGAGCCAGAAGGTGTGTAGGGACAGACCGAGATGTGGAAGGCTTGTGGTTACCCTGTGTGCTGTCGGCCTGGGAGGGGGATGAGCTGTTCCAGACATGGCCTGGACATCTGTCAGTGCAGTCCACAGCCCAATGGCGCATCGGGGTGGGCGAGAGCCAGATGGTATGTGGGGCAGACTGAGAGCTGGAAGGCGGCTTGGCCATCTTCAACACTGTCACTCCAGGCAGATACTGGGGCGGGCTCTCCTAGAGCTAGCCAGAAGTAGCAGAAGGGCAGTTAGGGAAGGTGGGTAGGCCGTCCTGATCGCTGTTGTCCTTGGGTGGGGGCTGGGGCTGTAGGGAAACTGGTTGGGCTGACTCGAGGTGGCTGGAAAGTGTGTCAGGGCGGACTGAGAGCTGGAAGGGAAGTAGGGTGGGCTGGGTTGGAGTGGCCAGAAGGTGAGAGGGGTGGGTGGGTTGCCAGGGGTGTCTCTGTTATATGCATGGTTTTATTGTTCGGTTTTATCGGAGTGTTTGTATGTGATTGCATCTACTGTTTCCTTGTGATAAGGTGGGATTTGAGGTTTGTCCTCTTTTCCCTGTGAACTGGTTGTATTGTGGGGATTGGGGGTCTGGCTTTGTCGCCCCTTCCCCTATAAATTGCTGTTTCTTGTACACTACTGTTCATGTTAACTGTTTGTAATTTGTACTGGTTAATAAAATGAAATATAACCAGGGAAAAAAAATATAACCAGGAGATTCAAATCTCCTCAGTTGAGGATTGACTCTGAACTGGCTGATCTCACAGCCAGAGAGAAAAAAACATAACCAGGAGATTGGAAGCGCCATGGCCAGTGTACTGTGCACGTGTAAATAAAGGGTGACTTTGTGATGGGATACCAGCCTCTGTACAGTTATTTTGTTCCCTTAATTGGTAACTCACTGCTGCCTACTGCGAAATTTGCCAGATCAGTTTGTAAAAGAGTAAGCAAGTAAAAGATGTTGATGAAGCCAAAAATCTCACCATGACCCATGTTACACTCACCCAGATATGATTCTCTAACCAGGAGTTTAGAACCTCCTCGGTTGAGGATTGACTCCGATCTGCCTGGCCACACAGCCAGAGAGAAAAAAAAGTCACCAAATGATTAGAATCTCCTCAGCTCAGGGGAAGAGAGTGAGCACTGTAGATTCCTGTTTAAGAAAAGTTTCCTGTTAAAAGCCTTGTGTCCGAAATGCCGATTCTCCTGCTACTTGGATGCTGTTTGACTGGCTGTGCTTTTCCAGCACCTTCTTCAACTCTGATCTCCTCAGCTCAGGTGACTGACTCGGGCTGGCTGGCCACAGCCAGTGTACTGTGCTTGGTGACTTAGTAATTGGATGCCAGCCTCTGTGCAGTTATTGCAGTGGTGACGGGAGAAAACAGGACATGTCTGAAAAACATTCACTTGCAACAGTCATCTTGGAGATGGGCTAAGCATTTCTGACATCATGCCTTTATTTGGGAAATTTGGCTCATTTGGTCCTGCTGTTGAAGACTGAGCCCATTATGTGGAAAGAATGCATTATTTTTTCCAGGCAAACGGCATTGAGGCAGATGAAAAGCAGCGAGTAAACCTTCTGACTGTTTGCGGACCACAGCATTCTGTTATATGGGGCTTAATTTTCCCAGAGGCATTTAACACTGAAATCTTCCAGGAGTTAACAGAGTTGGTAAAGGAATGTTACAACCCCGAACTGCCTCTAATTCTGAGATGCTATTGGACTTATTTGGCTGTTAGAGAACTGGGGGAATCCGTATCAGGATTTTTGACGAGGTTGAAATGACTGACACGGGCATGTGATTATGGGTTAACCCTGAATGAGATGCTGAAACACCATTTGGTATGTGGGATTAATGATGTAACCATGCAGAAGTGCCTACTAGCTGAATCCCAGTTGGACTTCAAACAGGTACAACCACTGGCGTTGTCATTAGAAAATGTGGCCAATGGAGCATGGGAACTACAGGGCATCCCAATGGAAGTGGACTCCCTCACCTGTCAGGATGAGCTTGGGGATCACCACTTGAGAATAAGCAGAGCCTCACACAGGGCAGATGCTGAATAGAGGGACCCTAGGACATCCCACACAAAAACCGCACAACAAAGCTGAGCCTTGACCAAGTGGCTAAAAGGTTCTTCAGGATCTGAGCTGGCAAGCCATTCTAGTTGCTGCTGTTATGTGGACTTGAGACAGCAAAGGAGTCTTATGTGGCCTGACTTGAGTACCAGGAGAGTGCACACCCTGAAAAATCCCCCTGTGTATGGATTGGCATAATTAAATTGCTTAGTGACCTCCAAATTGGAACTGATTAAAAATTAATGTTGGTTGAATGGTCACCCGGTTCCTATGGAGGTCGATACTGGTGCAGCTGTATCTGTGGTTGCGGAATCTGTCTTTAACAAGTCTCACTTGGGAATCTAACCCTTAAGTTTGCATAAGACCTCAGCCAGACTGAGAACACACAGTGGGGAACCTTTGTAGATTAAGGGTACGACTTTGATTCCTGTCTGCGATGAGAAGCAGTTGGTGCAGTTACCACTAATGGTAGTAAAAGGCTTAGGCCCAAGCCTATGGGGGTGGAATTGGTTGAGAAAGATTCACTTGGATTGGCTCAATATTTTTCAAGGAGGAACTTTCCTCATTCCTGAAGAAGGGCTTATGCCCGAAACGTCGATTCTCTGTTCCCTGGATGCTGCCTGACCTGCTGCGCTTTTCCAGCAACACATTTTCAGCTCAATAGTTTTCAATTAAGACTTCACTGAGGCAGCCATTTTCTCGTGAAATACCCATGAGCAGCTTGGGACTATCAAAGGTGCATGTTGACTAGGAAGCAATTTTGAGAGTTTGCAAGGCCCATTCAGTGCCATTTGCCTGTGGGCAGAAGTAGAGGCACAAATTAAAGAAGCTGGAGAGTAAAGGAATCATTCTGCAATGCAGTTTGCAGCATGGGCAGTACCAGTTGTAAAGCCTCAAGGCTCAGTTCGCCTTTGGCGATTTTAAGCAAGTGGTTAGCCGCTTCTCACAACTGGATAAATATCTGATCCCTCACAAAGAGGATTTGCACGCAAAGTTGGTGTAGGGGGCAGTGGTGCTAACCTTTACCAAGCTGGACACAAACCACACCTACCTGCAATTGAGACTGCATGAGGAGTCCTAGAGATATGCTACCATTTAATATCCATGAGGATTTATATCAATATACGAGACTGCCATTGGAGTATTATCAGCCTGTGCTCTTTCCAGCGGACCATGGAGAACATTTTACAAGGGCTACCCCAGGTGTCCATATATCTGGATGATATACTAATAACAGGGAAGAACAATAAAGAGCGCTTGGAGAACTTGGACATAGGGCTTAAAATCTTAGGAGTGAAAAATGTGTTCCAGGCACCCCAAGTGACCGACTTGGGTGGCGGTCAACAAAGAAGAAAGTGAGGACTGCAGCTGCTGGAGATCAGACCCCGGATCAGAGTGGTGCTGGAAAAGCACAGGCGGTTGGGCAGCATCTGAGGAGCAGGAGAGACAACGTTTCGAGCATAAGCTCTTCATTGGTTCAACAAAAGTGAAGTGCACCTTTGGAACACCAATGCCAGCCATGTGCTGCCTCTAACAGAGAGACAGTTTAATTCCCAGGATGAAGTTTGGTGCTGGAACCACGGGAATGACACTTGCAAGGTTGACGCGAGGTCAAGTCCCATCACTTATAAAGTTCAGGTGGGTGATACAGTCCTGAACAAACACGTGGATTACCTGAAAGCTGTTACCTCGCAAACAGGGTAAGAACAAAACATACCTGATGCCTCAGAACAACCAGAAGGCCTGTCAGAAACTATAGGTTCTCTCTCTCTCTGTCTAGTGTCGAGGAAACCTCAGAGACTGAGATGGATGCAGCCTCAATACCGTTACCGCTGGAAGAAGAGGAGAAACTCTCCTGAGACATTCTGGATGCAAGAGGTGGGCTACGGCCCAGTACATTCCGCCCATGTCAGAGGTCTGAATCTGAGGAACCGTATTTGGGGCAAAAACATCGCAGGAAACACTCGAGTGAAAGACCAGGCGTCCATCCCGGACTTAGTGGGGGAGGAATGTACTGATTGGAACCAGGTTGATATGGTTTTATTATATGAGGTCGTTGATTGGCGCAGGTTAAGAACCCTAATCAGGAAAGTCCTAGCTGACCAATATAACCAAGAGATTAGAATCGCAGTTCAGGCAACTGACTCTGAGCGGGCTGCCCACAGCCAATGTACTGTGCAAAAGTAAATAAAGAGGGACTTGGTGACGGGATACTGACCTCTGTGTAATTATTTCATTAGAAAGACCTCCTTAAACACATCGAAAAGAACATATTTCTGAAAGTGTGGCCCTCCCTTGGTACTGTACCATACTATCCGCCCAGATAATGGTGCGACTTAAGTAAGGTGCTATGACCACCTTACTTTAATACCAGGTGCTGACCCTGAGGCCACTAAATTTGAGGTTTAAAACCGACCGGAACTTGCACCAGTAATTTAGAGTCTGTAAAAGATGTTCTCTGATTTTGTGACTGAGACCAGAGCTAGGTCTGTATTTAAGAATAGATTGAAGGAAAGTGGAATGAGATGATATGAAACTGTGATTGGTGACTGCTCATGTGATTCCACTACTGGTTCGCAAGCCTATTTATGTTGTAATTTTTTTTTTAGATTAGATTACTTACAGTGTGGAAACAGGCCCTTCGGCCCAACAAGTCCACACCGACCCGCCGAAGCGCAACCCACCCATACCCCTACATTTACCCCTTTAACCTAACACTACGGGCAATTTAGCATGGCCAATTCACCTGACCCGCACATCTTTGTGATGTGGGAGGAAACCGGAGCACCCGGAGGAAACCCACGCAGACACGGGGAGAATGTGCAAACTCCACACAGTCAGTCGCCTGAGTCGGGAATTGAACCCGGGTCTCTGGCGCTGTGAGGCCGTGCCGCCCACCGTGCCGCCTACATCATTATGTGGCAAACAGTTAAGCTCAATGGCTTTCCTATGACTTTTGTATTTTTTTATTTGTAACACTAAGGTAACCACATTCTCTCAGGCACAGATCTCCCAAAGTCCACTGAAAATCATATTATACAGGAAAATGCCTTTTTCTAACTTAAAGCATAATGGAGTTCTGCTTCTTTCATATTTTGCATTCTTTGCGGTGTCCTGTGTTTCAGACTTCAAACCTACACAATTGCACAACTGATGTTTTTTAAAACATTTTTCAAAACCTATTGCACATCATTTGGGTTTGAATTGTGTCAAAGTGCAATATGATCAAGCTTAGAATCTTGCAGAAATAAAGCCATGCAATTTGACTGATACAGTATACAAACGTAACTGCAGCATGTGGTCAGATGGCAAACATAATTTCAGATACAAGATGTATCATGGTATACCAAGGCAGGCCTTCCACTTGCAACGTATTTGAAGTCCTGTGTCTTCAGTTAGACTTCTAGTCCTTATTGATAAGTTTGACTGCCTGTTTGTTTTTAATGTTTTTGACAGCGACGCAAGTCGATGTTCTATTGCACAATCTGTACTCTATAATGATTTGTGTTTCCTGTGTTACGAGAATTGTGGTCTGCTTTGGAAACACTGTTCCAATTTTAATGTTGTGGTTAGTTAATTTTGATAATTACTTGCATTTACATGTAATCTTGTGCTCTAAAATGTGCTACTATTTATTAATATTCAGATCTCTCTGTAGGCCTCTGTCAATACTTTAGACTCCACTGTAATTTGTTATACTGCAGTATGAAAGTCTATCTCCAAGTTAATTGTGAAATATCATAGCTTTTTGAAGTTTTTATTAAGATATAACCCCAACATTGGCTGCATTTTCTGATTTGTTTGAGGGCTTGAGTTTGAATTTCATTTAAAAAAAATCTTCCAGGTGAGATTTGGCACAAGCTTAGATTCTTTAAGTATTGTCTTTCAGTTCATAAGCATATCTGAAATGAATGCCAATGAATTTAGGAAGGAATGGTAATATTGATGAAATGTACAGTACCCATTTAATATGGCAGAGGTTCCTTCTCTTGTTTAATAACATCTGATCCCATAACAACTTTGTGTTCTCAGATTTTGTGTGGATCTATGCTTAAAAGTATAGACAGGCAGGGGGCTGGAAGAATACAGCAAGCCAGTTCTTTCAGTCTCCTGTCTATCGATTTTGCTGTACCGTTATTTTATGTCTCTGACCGTGCTTGAAAGTATAAACATTTCTCCAACAGAAACTGGTCTTGACCAACAATCAGTTGACAACCCTTCCTAGAGGAATTGGTCATCTAACCAGCCTGACTCATCTTGGCCTGGGAGAGAACTTACTTACTCACTTACCTGAAGAAATTGGTAAGTCCACAACTATAGTGTACAACTCCAAAGTACTGCATTCTGAATTAGCTTGTTAATTTTTGCCACTTAACCAATTCCCCAGCCACATGGGCTTCTGCTTTTAAGTCTTTTTTGTTGGACTTTATCAAATGTCTTCCGGAAGTCAGTATAAACAAGGGACATAAATATTCCCCTGTCCACTACCTTTGTCACCTTTTAAAAGAATTTATTAGGTGCTAAATAAAAAGCAGAACCTCAAAGGTGGTAACCTCTTGATTGCAACCTAATTATCTTACATGTCTTAATCAAGTGATCTCTCAACCTTCTCTCTCAGGAAAACAGCCTCAAGTCCCACAGCCTTTCCTCATAGACCTTTCCTTCATACCAGGAAACATCCGAGTAAATCTCCTCTGAACCCTTTCCAAAGCTTTCACATCCTTCTGTAATGCAGTACCAGAACTGTGCACAATACTCCAAGAGCGGCAGCACCAGAGTTTTGTACAGCTGCAGCATGATCTCATAGCTCCGAAACTCAATCCCTCTACAACTAAAAGCTAACACATCGTATGCCTTCTGAACAACCCTATCACCCTGGGTGGTAACTTTCAGGGATATATAGAACATAGAACAATACAGCACAGAACAGGCCCTTCGGCCCACGATATTGTGCCGAACATTTGTCCTAGCTTAAGCACCTATCCATGTACCTATCCAATTGCCACTTAAAGGTCGCCAAAGATTCTGACTCTGCCACTCCCACAGGCAGCGCATTCCATGCCCCCACCACTCTCTGGGTAAAGAACCCACCCCTGACATCTCCCCTATACCTTCCACCCTTCACCTTGAATTTATGTACCCTTGTAACACTCTGTTGTACCCGGGGAACAACACCTTACTAAGAACCCTACCGTTAACCCTGTATTCCGCATTCTTATTTGTCCTTCCAAAATGGACAACTTCACACTTGACAGGGTTGAACTCCATCTGCCACTCCTCAGCCCAGCACTGAATCATATCTAAGTCTCTTTGCAGCCGACAACAGCCCTCCTCACTATCCACAACTCCACCAATCTTCGTATCATCTGCAAATTTACTGACCCACCCTTCGACTCCCTCATCCAAGTCATTAATAAAAATTACAAACAGCAGAACTGATCCCTGCGGAACTCCACTTGTAACTGGGCTCCAGACTGAATATTTACCATCTACCACCACTCTCTGACCTCGACCGGTTAG
>NC_057731.1:56649886-56686070 GCF_004010195.1 Chiloscyllium plagiosum | reverse complement strand
TATTGTTTAGGGGAATGACCACAGGGGATCCCTGCATTGCCTGCTTCCTCCCCTTCCCACCTCTAACTGTTACCCAGCTACCTCTGTTCTCTGGCGTAACTATGTCCCTGTAGCTTCTATCTATCACCCTCTCACCCTCTTGAATAATCCTCAGTTCATCCAACTCCAGCTCCAATTCCCTAACGCCTTCTGTGAGGAGCAGGAGTTGACTGCATTTCCTGCAGATGAAGTTGGCAGGAGCATCGGTGGTCATCCCTACCTCAAACATTACATTACATTACAGTGTGGAAACAGGCCCTTCGGCCCAACGAATCCACACTGACCCGCCGAAGCGTAACCCACCCATACCCCTACATTTACCCCTTTACCCCTTACTTAACACTACGGGCAATTTAGCATGGCCAATTCATCTGACCTGCACATCTTTGGACTGTGGGAGGAAACCGGAGCACCCGGAGGAAACCCACGCAGACACGGGGAGAACGTGCAAACTCCACACAGTCAGTCGCCTGAGGCGGAAATGAACCCGGGTCTCCAGCGCTGTGAGGCAGCAGTGCTAACCACTGTGCCACCGTGCCGCCCACAAACATCCTGCAGGAGGAACATTCCACTGCCTGCGCTGCCATTACTCTACACTTAGTCTCCAAAACAAGAACACTGAGTAGCTTACCTGTGGACTTTAAAGTTAGGTTAGAGGAGGAGGATGGGAGGGAGGCCCTACCTTGTAGGGCCTGTGGTCTAGAACACACCCACTCAAATATCAATCACTTACCTTCCCGACCAGCTCTGCACTCCAACTTCACTTCCGCCTAGCTCGCGCTCTGCTGTGAAAAAAAAAGTACATGAACACCAAGATCTCTCTGCTCTACTACACTACTAAGAATCTTACCATTAGCCCACTATTCTTTATTCCTTTTGCTCCTTCTAAAGTGAATCACCTCACACCTTACCGCATTAAACTCCATTTGCCATCTTTCAGCCGAGCTCTGCAGCTTGTCCATGACCCTCTGTAACCTGCAACATCCTTCAGCAGTATCCGCAACTTCAACAACCTTAGTGTCATCCGTAAACTACGAACCTATCCTTCTACGCCCTCATCCAGGTAATTTATAAAAATGACAAACAGCAGTGGCCTCAAAACAGATCCTTGCTGTACACCACTAGTAACTGAACTCCAGGATGAATATTTCCCTCAACCACCACCGTCTGTCGTCTTTCAGCTAGCTAATTTCTGATCCAAACGGTTAAATCACCCTCAATCTCTTGCCTCTGTATTTTGTGCAGTAGCCTACATTGGGAAACCTTATCAAATGCCTTACTGAAATCTATATACACCATATCAACCGCTTTACCCTCATCCACCTGTTTGGTCACCATCTCAAAGAACTCAATCAGGTTTGTGAGGCATGACTTACCCTTCAACTTACTATTCCTAATCAACTTATTCCTCTCTTGCTGATTATAAATCCTATCTCTTATAACCTTTCCCAACGCTTTACCCACAAGCCTCCAAGGTCTATAATTTCCTGGGTTGTCTCTACTCCCCTTCTTGATCAAAGGGACAACATTTGCTCTCCAGTCTTCTGACTATTCTTGTAGACAATGACGCTGTAAAAATCAAAAGCCAAAGGCAGGGCAATCTCCTCGCTGGCTTCCCAGGGAATGCTAGGATAAATCCCATCTGGCCCAGGGGCTTAAGTGTTTTCACACTTTCCAGAATTGCTAACGCCGCCTCTTTGTGAACCTCAATCCCGTCTAGTCTAGTAGCCTGTATCTTAGTATTCTCCTCGACAACATTGTCTTTTATGAATACTGATGAAAAATATTCAATGAGCACTTTCCCTATGTCCTCAGATGTATTGGAATTCTAGAAGGTATAGTAAGGTAGATACCTGATGTTCCTCATCACTTGATTTCACTTATGGACCTACTTAAATTATTGTTTGAGCATATGTGGTCTTAATGGATAAATATGAACCAAATAGTTGCTTTAAATAGTAATTTTGTAGAACTTCAGAAATATGGCTTTTTTAAAATTGGGCGGCATGGTGGCACAGTGGTTAGCACTGCTGCCTCACAGCGCCAGAGACCCGGGTTCAATTCCCGCCTCAGGCAACTGTCTTGTGTAGGGTTTGCACATTCTCCCTGTGTCTGCGTGGGTTTCCTCCCACAGTCCAAACATGTGCAGGTTAGGTGAATTGCCAATGATAAATTGCCCGTAGTATTAGGTGAAGGGGTAAATGTTGGGGAATGGGTCTGGGTAGGTTGCTCTTCGGAGGGTCGGTGAGGACTTGTTGGGCCGAAGGTCCTGTTTCCACACTGTAAGTAATATAATCTAATCTAAAATAGTGCAGCCATTTACATTTACTGACCTCTTCCATAGCCAAAGCCAGCTGAGCTTTCACACAAAATATTCTCAAACTGAGTTAAAATGGAGTATACATGTTAAACTATTAACTTGTATGGATTTGTGTGTGTGTTCTAGCTATCTACTTCCTTACTAATTTCCTGCTTTACTAAACTTACTGGCCAATACCTAACTCCAGCGTTTAACATGAGCAGGTTGGTTTGAGGTTGCTGAGTAAGGAAGTGTTGAACCTTGGAAAATCCAATAATCCACTCAGCTAGTTGTTAACAGTTAACTGTCTGTCTCCCGAAAATTTGGGAATGATTTTAGAATAAATAATGTTTCTTTCTTCTAGATCTGAAATATTCAACATTTCATAGAAGTTGCACATTTGATACAAGATGCATTAATTAAGAACTTGGACCTTTTTATTGCAGGTACACTGGAAAATCTGGAGGAGTTGTATTTAAATGATAATCCAAACCTACACAGCCTTCCCTTTGAGCTGGCACTCTGCAGCAAATTGTCCATCATGAGCATTGAGAACTGCCCACTCAGCCATCTCCCACCACAGATTGTAGCTGGGGGTCCGTCCTTCATCATCCAGTTTCTGAAGATGCAGGGCCCTTATCGGGCCATGGTCTGACTGAATGGAAATGTTGCATACACTGTACACAATATAAACTGTGTTATTGTCACTATATATACAAAAGCAATTTTACTAAGACTGCAGTAAGTGTTTCTGGTAATAGAGGAATCGTAGCCATTTAGAATTTTTTAAAAACCTTTAAAGAATTACAGTGCTGGATAGAGGTTTCCTCACAGAATTAAATGGATGTATGTTAATGTGAGAAGTTTGTTTACTTTTTGGGGGGGGTGTGGTGTGGGAGTCTTGCAAAATCATAAGCATGATTTTTTTAATAGTGTGCATTTAAGATACTGTTCTGTGTATTTAAAAACACAGTTTAGTATTTTCTTTATAATAAAACTTTGTGCTTAAAATGACAGGTATAGGACCTGGGGAATCCCAATTTGGAGAAGTAGGTGCCAGATGCAGATTTGGTTTATTTCTTGCTAGCTATTGTGCATCTTTGTTTTTCCAGATTATGTTCATCATTGCAAAAGGCTGTAAATGCTCCGTGTCTGGTATTTTCTTTCATGCCCCAGTCTAATTAAGTGATTGAAAGTCATTGTGAAGTCTGAAAGATGGAAGGGAGATTTTAGGAACGGTTGGGGAAAAAGCGTTGATGAATAATGGAAAGTCAAAATATAAGGAAAGCTAGAGTATAAATTGAGAATTTAAGAAACATAACAACAGCTAAGGATGGAAAGAAAAATCAAACCAAAGAGAGAAATACAAAAAAGAAGGCAAACTGAGTCACAGAATGGAAAAAATTAAAAGGTTACTACTCCCTATTGATGTATGTTGTATATTTGAAAGTAATTGGTTTAGTGGAAGGAAAATCTTTTCCTAAATAATTTTGCTGCATTCTTGATTGTTTCCATAATTTTTAGACACCAGGATTTAGCACTTGATTTAAACAATATAATGATATTGACAGGCAATATGCGTACAATATAGATACTGGTCATACAGTAACTGTTTCATTCGTTTACCTGTATTATGACCTCTTTATTATACACAGCAATATGATTTCTAAAGTTTGTTATCCATTATTTTATCATTTCCTTCCACTGAGGATAGAAATGCAAGCTTTGGAGAAAAACAAATGAATGGTCTTTGATTCAGCTAACATTTCTCTAAAGACTAAGAGAAAGGTTCATATTAAATATACATATAACACATTTCCCTTATAAAGTCTGAACCATTTTGGGCCCTGGATGCATACCAATGTGTTCTCACTCCCCCAAAACCACCTTTTACTCAATGCTTTTAACAAATTGCAAGCGTGTATGGTGATTGGTGTCAAGTCTGTTAAGTAATCAAAGGTTTTGTATTTTTACCTGTCCTTCATGTTGCATCTGCACATGAAACAATGTACTGAGGGCTCTTTTTCCTCATGCTGTACATTTTTTGCTGCTGCATGTCTTTTTTCAAAACCTGTGTGTGTGTGGGCTAATTGAGTGTGAGCTATTTCCTTTCACTCAATGTGAATACTAGTACAGTAAAACTATGAAAAATATGAAGTCTTTACAGTCCTTCTATAAAGAATGAAACGCACATATGATATAAGCCAACCTTTATCCAGTATTCACTTGAGGAATGTTTCAGAGTTGGATATGGTTAATTCATTCTCTGTAGGCGATTTACCAGTCGACTTTTTAAGTTTGTTTAGATACATATCAGTGCATGTTGTTAGCAATGTTTCAATACAGGAACACTTTAAAATCATAAAATGTGCATTCCTCCATTTAAAAATATTGTTGAATTTTTTAGGACTTAAATGTCACTTGTCACCAGGAAAAGAAAATTCACTTCCATTTCAAACGTTGGCAAAACTGAGGTCACACTGAAATGAAACCAGTTGTATTTCCTGCAACAGTAGGACAATGCACATTAATTGTCAAGCTATCATTTGTCTAAAATTTGCTTTTACTCTAGACTAATCCTGATCTTTGTTAATAGATATCCACTTGAAGCCTTGCACGAAGATACTGTAAACCTGTTGCCTAGTTCAATGCACTGCAATTCATTTCTAAGGAGCAGTGTTTTCCTGCAAAATTTACTAGGCAGAAATGGATTCAGCAAACCAAGGGCTATTTTAAGGGTATCTGGTATATTTAGCAACTATTAAATGAATTAAAATCAAGGCCAAAACATCAAAAGAGGAAATTGATTGGAGAAGGAGTCATTAGCAGTTTAAACATTTGGAATATGTCTTCATTAACTCCGTTTGTACCATGAAATTCTTACATCCACTATCAGTTTAACATTAGAATATAGGGCAGCAGAAAACTTAGTGATGTATATTGAAGTAGCACCACAATGAAACCTATTTATGTTGCAGTTACCTTTAGAGCATTATTTTTCAGATTGAATGCTTAAGATGCTGTCCCTGTAGGCTTTGTCAACCAGTTGTCCCAGCTAAGCCTTCTCCCCAACATGTTGACTGCTTTGTACAATCTTAAAGAAGTTTCCATTGCGTAACGTCATTGGTTTGTATTTGGATATGAACATAATTGACCAAGGCTGCTGTGCTTGGTTCCAAGTTTTGCTTTTGAGCCTAAGTATTCTACAAATCAGAAATTTTAGCATGTGGGAAGGATGAAAGTGTACAGCTTTTTGTAGTTAAAACAAGTCAAAAAACAAAAAAAAAGCATTGACTCTACACAAAATACTTATAACTGCAGTGGACAGTTTGAAATGAAATTCAGTGTAATTGTGGTTATTCCAGTATATGAACTGTAGGGTGCTAATTGTATTGTTTTATCGAACACTAGAAGATCGAGTGCATCATGTCAATTTTTTTGTTTCCTAAAATCAGTAGCAGGTATTGTATGTATTAATGTCTTTAGGTTTGATTCTTTTAATCAATGCTGTCTTGTCTATGCTTGCTGTAAAGCATGGTCTGCTTTTACACATCACTTAACAAGTATGACAACATTCTTAGTACCTGATGAGTCTTACTTCTGAACCACAGTGAAGCCTAACAAAAACTTTGTGCTTCTGGTTTTGTTTAAAAACAAAAGCAAAATGGCCCAGGTTTCTAGCCAGACAGTAAAGTTTTAAATCTGCAGTATTCACTTTATTGTTGTGTTCATTGGGACTTGAAAGTAAGAATGAATAGTACTCTCTCTTATCTTTGACCACATTGTTAAACTTTTTATAAATGTATTTTTGGGAATTCAATGAAAATCTTTAAAAAATTGTTAAACTGTAACAATTAATATCATTTCTGACCTCTTGACTGCACGAAGGCCAAGTTAAGGAATGTTAATTTTTTTTTCATGCTTGGTGCTATTACCTGACAGGCATGAAAGAAAATAGAATGTTGAATGTTAAAATATAATGTAGTATTCACTCATTAGCTCGGTTGCTTTATCAGATTAATTACAGAATTTATAAATTCTGATTTTGGATGTGACTAGCGGAAAATGTTCAGTTTAAGGTGGTGTCCAATAAAATGAAAAGGGTTAGATCTTTGCAGCTTTAACTATTGCTAATCACTTTGGGTGACCGTCGGACTTGCTGTCTATTCCAGTTTTAAATTAGTAGCTTAATGAAGCTGCATTAGTATACCTAGCAAACAGCTTTTTGAAAACCGAGTCGAACAAGTAAGGCAGCCTAGTCAAATAATATAAGCCGTGTCTTGAATTTAAGTGCAATTTCAGTAAAGAATTTTGGACGATCATATCCCTAAAGACAGCAAATAATTTTCAGTTTTTCTGCACCAG
The DNA here is from genome assembly GCF_004010195.1 of Chiloscyllium plagiosum. Lineage (NCBI taxonomy): Eukaryota > Metazoa > Chordata > Chondrichthyes > Orectolobiformes > Hemiscylliidae > Chiloscyllium > Chiloscyllium plagiosum. Next base: position 56,679,367 of record NC_057731.1, on the reverse strand, counting down.
CCCTTGTAGATTTTGGAGAAGCTAATTTGGCTAACTAAACCGGTTATGTCTATAAATAATGGCTCGGTTACTTTGCCTGACTTTTTTTGACAGGCCCTTTACCAGATAGCACAAATTATTTTTGTTTGGTGATATAGTCAGACTGTTAGATTCTCACACCAAAATTAAGAATGTACAAACTGGTAAACAAGCATTTTTAAAACAGTTGTTAATTATGTTATGTCTATATAAAAAAAAAGCCTTTTGTTTTTATAAGGATCATTCAGTGTATCAGTACATTCATTATAAATAGCAAATTTGTAAATGAGCTTTTGAGTCTATTGCAATGGATGCATGTTTTTTTTAAGAGGCTTAAGTGTACAATTGTCTTTAATCCTTGGGTGTGGGGAAAGGAGTGATTTTTGGCTGCTGTTTTGGAAGGAACATTCACTTCCACTATAACATTTAAAGTAAGACCATTGATATTTCTGTTCAGGTTAGGATATTAAGACAAATATCACAGGTGATAATTGTATATCTGATTTGCTATTTCATTTTGCACACAAGCAATTGACATTTAAATGTGTTGCCAATGTTCCTGGTGTAAACAATATTAAAATATTTACTGAAACTTTAATTTTTCTACAATGTGTTAAATGATCCAAGAAATTGCACAAACCTTGTCCATGTCTGACTTTATAAATGTTTATCTGTCAGGTGCAAAAGTTAAATACAAAGAATGTTTTGTTTTGACAGCCAGCTTTTTTTTTAACAGATCACTTCATTTTTTTTCTAAACCCTTCCAATCCCAATTTTTAAAACAAAATCTAAGTTACTTAAAACCTTGTATGTTTCCAAATAATGGTTTGATTTTAATAATCAGGGCTGTTTTATTAAAACTTGAGAGCAAGTGAGACACTTAAAAGAAGGTACAGTCAAGCTAAGTGACAGGACAATGTGCACAGATTATGGCTGCCACTATTATCACCGACAGATGTTAGCTTATCCCTGGCCATTTGTAAAGACATGAAAACCTATGTTTGTTTTACCTCCAGCTACCTACCTGTTTCTAATGATGGCATAATAAAAATTATTGGAATTTATGCACAGGTAAGCATTGCCTCAAGGTGCAATGTCTTTGCCATTGATCAATGATCACGATCTTCAGGAGTTATCAGCGTGATAAATGCATTGTTGTCCTTGCTTTATATTTAATAGAAGACAAACATTTGCTACAGCGTATAAAGATAGACATTACAGCAGTACTAAAATCTGTTTGCAGTCTCTTCAATACCAACGTGAATTTTGTTTTCCACTGAGCACCTTATCCGAAAATGTATATTGTATCAATGATGTTGGTACAGCCTGAAGTGTTTATAATGATCTCACTTCTGTTGGCTTGATTGTGTCAAATGACGAAGTTCATGGATTATGTCACAGCAACAGCAATCCATGTTAGAAATTTGCAAAAAGCTGTTTTCAATTATCTATCCCAAAACCTGCTTTATAGCTAATGGATCCTAATGGTTTACCAATGCATCCTGTAAAAATAGCTAAGATTATTTTCACTTGTTGCCCTTCCAACAAAAGACAAAACAATCCCTTCAACAGGCAACTTTTATCAAACAGTTCTCTGCATTGCTCTCCTTTTTGGCTTCACCAGTGCAGTAGCCTATACTCTTTCTTCACCCGGTTACTTTGGCCCACTTCGACAGAACGCAGCTCTCCAGTTTTAAATGGATGCACAGTGTTGCAGATCCTGAAAATCTGAAATAAGAACATACATTGCTGGAGAAACTTACCAGCTATGGAGAGAGAAATATGTTGATGGTTTGAGTCCAAAGATTCTTTGAAACTGAAGAGGGCTGGAAAACCAAGTCTTTGATGCTGTAGACAAGGTTGGGGTTGAGGGTGAGTGGAAGAGATGTTGAGAGTGCCTGGAGCAAAAGACAAAAGGGATTGACAATGCTAAAATGTAAAATAGGTGAGAGTAGCAGTTTTGATTTGGAGGGAAAAGCCATCTGTGCTGAGAACAAAGCCAACAAAATATGCTGGATTATGGTGGTGGGAAATCAAAGCAGAGGACAATATTCATGCTTTAATGTTGTTGAACACAATGTTGAGTCCTCAAGATTCTTATGTTGTAAATGGAAAGTGGGCCAGGGTATCAGTGGGGAAATGATCCTTCCGGAATGCTGACAGCGGAGAGGAGAAGAAAATGTGTTTGGTAAAATCCTGCTGGAAGTAGCAGAAATGTCTGTGGAGACGAGTGATGTGAAAAGTGTGGACAATGGGAACCGTGTTCTTGTTATCGGAAGAGGGTGAGGGCAGAAGTGAGAGAGATGGGTCAGACATAGCTGAGGTGGAATCTTGGGTTGAGGATAAAGAGAATATTTTAGAGGCACCCCATGGAAGGTGGTGTATTTGGAACAGATGTGATAAAGATGAAGAAACAACGGAGTTCTTGCAGGAAGGGTGTTACGGTATGGAGCCCAGTTTCAAAGTTTTATTTGCATCAAGCAATGCTCTCAGAAAACCCTTATCAGTTTTCCTAATCTATTGTTTGACAGCTGCATCTAAAACAGGTGTTCACTTAAAATCTGTTGCACATCTAAACAGATCAATACACTTGTCAATCATTCAAATTATTGTAATGTGTAAAAGGACCACAATTTTTAAAAGAGCACTCTGGAATATTCCTTTAACTGTTGGAACAATTAGATCACAATTGCCTAATCTTTAAAGTATGCTGTTTTCCCAGCATGCTTTATGTTAACTGTTATTGGCGAAAATCTAAATCACATATGATCTAATCTGGCTGGTGGGGCGGCCAAATACTTCCCAATTCCCATCAACGTAAATTGCTGTTGGATCTACTGAAACCAAACGCCTAAATAATTGGTTTAGGAACATTGGGTTATGAAGAGATGAATATTGCAGTTATTAAGGCAATGACTTACACACTGGAATGATTACAGTATTCTTTGAGGTGTTACAGAGGAGTGTCTCAGTTCTGGTTCCAGACCTAGTATTAGCTGTTTAGATAGCTCAGGTTGTAGTTTAAAATCAAAAACCAAACCGTCATAATAACATAAAAACAAGAAGTGCTGGAGAAACTCAGCAGATTTGGCAGTATCAAATAAACCCATGAGATTAGAAGTTTTTAAAATGCAAACCGTGTACTAACAGATGGGAGAAAGTTGTCTTGCTGTTTAAGTATGATAATTATATGTAAATAAAAAAGCTGTTTAGTTCATTCCCAGTGACCTAAATTGCAAAACTGGCTTGTGTCTGAGGCAATTTCCATCCTTTTTAACGAAATACATGCCATTATGGACTTAAAAGGATGCCACAATATCATCTCACTCCTACTTACAAAGTGGTTTTGTGCATGTTACAATGCAGGTAGTACAGATCACCTGCGACTCAGGTAGTGTATAAATGTACTTTTATGCTATTTGCTTTTCTAATTTACATTTTAGATTACCAATCCTCAAATTGTCCAGTTATCTGGGAATTAAGGATTATACTCTTGCTGCTATGTGCAAATTAGAATAAAATATAAGGGTATTAAAACAAATTTGAATAAATATTGGAAGATGTTGAAGAGCATGAGTTCTGGCTTCCAAATGTTCTGCTCAGTCATTAAGATGGCAACATATTTGTGAAGTCGGCATAGTCTTAGTGCCCATTGGGCTGCACTCCATTAGAAAGAGATGACTGGTGGTGGTTTAGTCTAAGGGTCATCACCCTTCAGGTGAGGAGAGAGTTTGAGAAGGAGAATCTTTCATGGCGACCAGTAAGTATAATAAAATATCCAAGTTACTTCGTAGGAGTGTTTTAACCAAAATGATACTCTGCTAAATATGTTGGGTCAGATATTCAAAAACACAGTCAGAAATGTGGTCAGGACTTGCCATAAAGGAGATGGTGGTGGACAAAGGGAATTCCAGAACCGAGAGCTTAGGCAACTGAAGATGTTGCCTCCAATAGTTAGCAATTGTACACGCTGGGAAAGGAAGAGAAACTCTTGGCACAGTGGAAGATGTTTGTAATAAAAGCAAAAATACTGCACATGTTGGAAGTTTGAAACCAGCTCGACTGGAGCAATTCAACAGGTCAGGCAGCATCAGTGCAGAGTGAAACAGTCAATGTTTCAAACTCCTTTTCAGCAATGATGTTTGTGGTTGTTGGGTAGTCATTTTAGCTCCAGGATATTACTGCAGCAATTCCTCAGTGTAGCTCCTTCATCAATGACTCTCCCTCCAATCATATGGTCAGAAATGGGAATATCCTTTGATGATTACACAATGTTCAGCCCTATTCACACCTCTGGATACTGAAGCAGACCATACCTGAGTGCATAAAAACTAAAATTAAGGCTTGGGTTTTTTTGAGTGGCAAATAACTGTTGCACCATACAAGTGCCAGCAAGAGCATCCACAACAAGAGTGAATTTAACCATTGCTGTTTGACATTCAACACTACCATTGCTGAATCCTGTTATCAACATTCTGGGAGTTACCATTCACCAGAAACTGAATTAGACACGTCATAAAATTATACAAACCAATCAGGTACTATAAGCTTATTGGTTGGTCAGTGAGTAGAGCGAACATGTTTGTACAGGTTAGGATATTAGATCTCAGATTTACAGAAAATAAGATCACACAAGAGTGCATTGGTATCGTCCAGTTTCAAGGTGATGAATGAGGGACTCAGCACCAGATGAACTGAGACTGGTGAAGTCTCGCAATGTTACACAATTGGGATTGGGTAATCTTGGTGATGAGGAAGTGTAGATAAGAGCTCATCTTGGCATCAAATGTGACATTTGTAAACTGATCGAATATTAGCGCAGCTGAAAGAGTTACTGGAAAACAGTATTTGGACTGAATGCCTAAAACAATGGGTCCATTTTCCCAATGTTTAATTGGAGGAAATGTATACATAACCTGTGCTGGATATTGGATAAGTGGTCCAGTAATTAAGCAACAGTGGAAGAGCTGAAAGATTGGATGAAATTGGGTATTCTCAATGTATATATTTAAACATAAGCACTTTTTAATTGAAGCTATTGTCAAGATGCATGTAGACTTAAAATGGTGGGGAGGGGAGGTGGTCAAGAATTGAATCTTGGTTGGAGGAGGTAAGGGGCAGGTGCAGGCACCAGAGATAGTGTGTGAGGGCAGGAAGAGGAATTTGCAATAGTTCTGCATATGATGAGGTAGGTCAGGAAGGAACCAGTGGGACTTGTCCCACAAGGATGGATAAGCAGGAGGCTGGAAGCACACAGTAAACCTGGCAGCATTAGAAGGTGGAGATGTCAATGTTTCAGGTGTAACCCTTCAGAACTGGGGGTGGGTGTGGGGGGAGGGTGTTGTGGGTGGTGATGTGGGGATAGGTGAAGACAAGTAGAGGGTATGACCTGGTTGGTTGATGGGAGGAATGAATATGGTTGGTAGCTGGAAGGAAGGGTCGATCAGAGGAGTGGAAGGGATGCGGAGGGGCTGGGAAGGGAGGTTATTTGAAATTGGAGAACTGTGTTGAGTCCTCTGGGCTGTTGGCTGCCCAGGTGAAGGATTTGTGGTGTGATACGTTGTGGCAATGGAGGAGGCCAAAGATGGTCATATCAGAAAGGGAGTGAATAGAAGGATTAAAACAGGCAGTGACTAGGAGGTCTGGTCAGTTCCAGTGGGCTCAACTGAGATGCTCAGTGAACTGTTCCGTAAGTTTATGTTTGGTCTCCCCGATGTAGAGAAGACCACATCAGGAGCACCTGATGCAGTAAGCTAGATTGGAAGAGAGGCAGGTGAGCCTCTCTCTCACCTAGAAGGACAGTTTGGGGCCCTAGAGGTGAGGGGGATGGTGCTGGCAGGTTTTGCATCTTTTGCAGTTGCAGGGTAAGGTACATGGGGTTTAAGCGGGGGGCAGTTGGGGAGGGGAGTGGTATGATCCAAGGATTAGTGAAGAAAATGGCCCTTGTGGAAGGCAGAGAGGGGTGGGAAGGAAAAGATGTTCTTGGTGATTGGATATTCACATACAGGGTGGTACGGGTATGGAATGAGTTGCCAGAGGAAGTGGTGGAGGCTGGTACAATTGCAACATTTAAGAGGCATTTGGATGGGTATATGAATAGGAAGGGTTTAGAGGGGTATGGGCCCGGGTGCTGGCAGGTGGGACTAGATTGGGTTGGGATACCTGGTCGGCATGGACGGGTTGGACCGAAGGGTCTGATTTCAAGCTGCACATCTCTATGACTCTATATAATTAGAATTGGTGGAAATGTTGAAGGATGATACATTGGATGCAGAGACTAGTGTGGTGGTAGGTGAGAACAAGGGGGATCTTGTCTTTATTGGGAGGGAGGAGGTGTAGTCCAGGTAGTTGTGGGAGTCTGTGGGTTTATAGTGAGCGTCTATCTGGAGACTGTCACTGGAGGTGGAAAAGGAGAGGTCAAGAAATGGGAGGGATGTGTCGAGATAGACCAAGTGAATTTGAGGGTGCGTTGGAAGTTATAGGCAAAGTCTTTGAACTCCAGTTCAGCCTGGGTGCAGGACGTTGTGTCGATACAATCACTGATGTAATGGCGGGAGAGTTGGGACACAGTGCCTGTGTAGGTACTGAAAAGGAACTGTTTGACAAAGCCAACCAAGGCAGGTATAGCTGGGGCCCGTCCAGGTGCCCATGGCCACCCCCTGAATTGGAAGAAATGGAAGGAGTTAAAGGAAAAGTCATTACGGGTGAGGACTAGTTCAGCGAGGCAGAGGAGGGTATTGGTGGAGGGGAAGAAGCTGAGGCCCTGGAGACCATCCTTGTGGGTTATGGATGTGTATAAGAACTGCACGTCCATAGTGAAGATAAAGCACTGGGGGTGCAGGGAACTGGAAGTTATTGAAGGGATGAAGGGGGTGGCTGGTGTTGTGGATGTAGGTGGGAAATGCCTGAACCAAGGGGGAGAAGATGAAGCCAAGGTCGGACGAGATGAGTTTAGTGGGGTAAAAGGAGCATGTGGAGATGCTGGGTCAGCCGGGGTAGTTGGGCTTGTAAATCTTGGGGAGCAGGTAGAACTGGGCAGTGCAGGGCTGGGGGGGGGGCTATGAGGTTGAAGGCGTTGGAGAGGAGTTCACCAGAGGCAATGAGTGCATGGACAGTGTGAGGGGATGATGGGTCGCAGTGGGGTTGTGGGCAAGGGGAGGTAGGATGCAGTGTTGGAGAGTTGGCATTTGACCTTTGCGGTAGAGGTCCATTCTCCAGACTACCACTGCCCGGCCTTTGTTCGCGGGTTTGATAGTGAACTGACAGTTAGTGCAGAGTGTGTGGGTGAGGGTGGGCGGGGGAGTGGAGAAATCAAGGAGGTTAGTCAGCAGTCAGCGATGAAGAGGTCTAGGACAGATGCAAGGCTGATGGGGGGTGACCAGGTGGATGGGGAAAGTCGGAGGTGGGAGAAGGGGTCCTTGGAGGGAGGTTGGGAGTTTTTATCAGAGGAGGAGGCCTGGAGGCGGTGGAAGAAGAGCTCTATGTCATGGTGGTTGTGGAATTCATTGCGATGAAGGCGGAGGGGCACAAACATGAGCTCTTTTACTGAGGACGGACTGTTTGGCCTCTGAGTTTGACATGGGTGGGGGTGGGGGGAGGTGGAGGAATGGTGAAAATGTGGCAAGGATGGATGGTAGTCATAAGGTGTTGGAGGAGGATATTGAGTTAACTGTGTCAAAGACTGCAGACAGCTTAAGTAGGATGAGGAGGTAGTTTACCATTGTCACAGCCACATCATGTGATTTGTGATGAAGTATCATTTTGGTACTGGTGCAGGAGCTTAAACCTGATTAAAAGATGTAAGCATGAAGTTCTGGGCTAAACCTGATGTAGATTTGAGAGGTTACAATGTGGGGCTTCTTGAGAATGCTGGAGATGGCATTGTAGTTGCAAGGACAGCAGGCTAGAGGTTTGAGAGAGGTGATGACACATTAAAAGAGAAGAGATATATCATCTAAAGGAAGAGCTCAGTAAATAATATGGGAACAACAGGAGGAATTTGTTGTCAGGGAATAGGGTTGCTGGTCAGGACTCAAGGACAAGATGAGCTCAGAGAGGGCATGAAGGGAGATTGGAAAGAAACTAGTATTGGTAGGTTGGAAACCTGAAATACTGCATTTCTAACACCTTGTTTTGAGGATTGGTAAATCAAATAATTGCTAGTATTTGTTTGATGGCTGGTTGGTAAAATTATGTGGAACTGATGGGATGTAACACCACATTACAGCGCAGTACAGGCACTTGATGTTGGTTCCTCAGGTCGGCACAATGTGAAGCCCATCTAACCTGCACTATTCCAGTTTCATCCATTGGTTTATCCAATGACCATTTAAATGCCCTTAGAGTTGGTGAGGCTACTACTGTTACAGGCAGGGGATTCCACACCCTTACTATTCTGTGAGTAAAACCACTGCCTCTAACATCTGTCCTATATCTATCACCCCTGAATTTAAAGCTATGTCCCCTCATGCTAGCCGTTGCCATCTGAGGAAGAAGGCTCTCACTGTCCACCCTATCTAACCCTCTGGATATCGTATGTCTCAAGTCACCTCTCAACCTTCTCTCTAATGAAATAAGCCTCATGTCCCTCAGCCTTTCCTCATAAAACTTTCCCTTCATACCAGACAACATCCTAGTAAATCTACTGTGCACCCTTTCCAAAGCTTCCACATCCTTCCTATAATGTGGTGACCAGAACTGTATGCAATACTCCAAGTGCAGCCGCACCAGAGTTTTGTACAGCTACAGCATGACCTCATGGTTTCAAAACTCAATCCCTCTACCAATAAAAGCTAACACACCATATGCTGCCTTAACAACTCTATCAATCTGGGTGGCAACTTTCAGGGTTCTGTGTACATGGACACTGAAATCTCTCTGCTCATCTACATTACCAAGAATCTTACCATTAGCTCAGTACTTTGCATTCCTGTTACTCCTTCCAAAGTGAATCATCTCACTTTTCCGCATTAAACTCCACTTGCCACCTCTCAACCAACTCTGCAGCTTATCTATGTCCCTCTGTAACCTGCAACATCCTTCAGCACTATTCATAACTCCACCGACCTTAGTGTCATCCGCAAATTTGCTAATCCATCTTTCTATACCCTCATCCAGGTCATTTATAAAAATGACAAACAGCAGTGGCCCCAAAACAGATCCTTGCGGTAACACCACTGGTAACTGAACTCCAGGATGAACATTTCCCATCAACCACCACCCTCTGCCTTCTTTCAGCTAAGCCAATTTCTGATCCAAACCACTAAATCACCCTCAATCCCACACCTCTGTATTTTGTGCAGTAGCCCACCGTGGGGAACCTTATCAAACACCTTACTGAAATCCATGTCCACCACATCAACTGTTTCACCCTCATCCACTTTTTTTGCTCACCATCTCAAAGAACTCAGTAAGGATTGTGAGGCACAGCCTACCCTTCTCAAAACCCAATCAAATTATTCCTTTCTAAATGATTATAAACCCTATCTCTTATAAGCTTTTCCAACGCTTTACTCACAACCGAAGTAAGGCTCACTGGTCTATACTTACCAGAGTGGTTTGAACTCCTCTTCTTGAACAAAGGAGCAACATTTGCTATCCCCCAGTCTTCTGGCACTATTCCTGTAGACAATGACGACATAAAGATCAAAGCCAAAGGCTCGGCAATCTCCCTGGCTTCCCAGGGAATCCTAGGATAAATCCCATCCAGCCCAGGGGACTTATCTATTTTCACACTTTTCAGAATTGCTAACACTATAGCAGTTTCAGGGCCATCCCTAGGTTTTGAAAGGAAAATGGTTTTTTTGGAGAGCTAGTCAGCTTGGTATCTGTACAGGCAGGATTTCCCAGCAGGCCTGACACTTGTTTCTGGGGACAGAGCTCCTCAGAGTTATGAGATAATTCAATCAACAAACCGACACTTGATAGATATTGTAAAAAGGGACATAGAAATGCTAATGGATGGAAACTGTGAACAATGGAGCCTATCTAGTTGTTGGGATAATGATTTTATCTAATTGGAAAACAGTTTGGTAGGCTCCATGAAATCATCAATGTTTAAATTTGGGACAATGTTGACCCTTTAGTCTCCACGGCTGATACGATTAAACTGGCCAGCAATCACTGGCAATTCTTTGTAAAATGCAATTACCTGAGGGGTGTAGCTGGCCAGCCCCTTTTGAAATTGCAAGGCTAAAGGCAGCAGCAACCAGTTATCAGTATCTTTTTGCTTCTTGCACTCTTCTTGCTCTGAGCTCTCTGTCCCTCTGGACAATGACCCTTTGGGGCTGAAAACAGCGACCTCGTCTGCAACCTCAGACTTTGGAAGTCTGCAGCAACACCTGAAGCAGAGAAGGTGCTCCATTGGACAAGCAACAAGTCCCTTGGAGACCGTAAGAACCGTTTGCTGGTCTGGGACGCTCATACTCTGGGGTAATCTGTTAGGTATGGTGGTGGTGGGGGGTGGCAGGGCTTTGTGTAACTTTTGAAGTATAAGTACCCTGTAAATTGTTTTGGATTAACGATTTAGGTTGTGTCTGAACAAGTTTTCTTAAGCTCAACTTACCTTGATTACACTATGCTATAAAAGATATTGTATGCATTGAGCAAGGTGAATTTTTCTGTCATAAAGTTCACTGGTAATTGTGAACTCATTTGAGTAGGTCTCTGTTCCTTCTGGGTACACCAATTCTGGCTGAGTTCACAGCAGATCCCAGACTGTAATTGCAGTGTCAGGACCGGAGGGTGACTGGGGTGGTTTGAGCCACCCACACAAGGGGGATTGCTGGCCAGGGTAAGTAGTTTGATCTCTCTTTCTCTCTCTCTCTGGTAATGCCTGAGTGTGTAGCTACCGGGTGGCCATTGTCCCACCAACAAGAGAGGGAATCGCCCAGGCATTGGTGGTGGCACGATTGCTGTGCGGAGATAAGGTCCGACTCACTGGTCAGGCTATAAACAACGAGTTCCACACACTCCAGTGGAGTAACCCTAGTGCGGCATTCCAGGTCTCTGACGTTTCAGAGCTTGCTGGAGAGAGACCACCACAGTAATCGGCGGACAGCCAGAGTGCAGAGTAAAAAAAAAAGGCTCTCTTGCAGCACCACCTCCTTGTGAACCTTAATCCCGTCTAGTCTAGTGGTCTGTGTCTCAGTATTCTTGACAATGTTGTCTTTCTCCAGTGTGAATACCAACAAAAAATATTCATTTATCGCTTCCCCTATCTCTTCAGACTCCACGCACAGCTTCCCACTACTATCTTTGGCCCTGATATTACTCTAGTCATTCTTTTATTCCGGATATACCTATAGAAAGCTTTAGGGTTTTCCTTGGTCCTACCTGTCTTCTCACATTCCCTCCTTGCTCCTCTTAGCTTGCTCTTTAGGTCTTTCCTGGTTAACTTGTAACTCTCAAGCACCTTAAGTAAACCTTCATGTCTCATCCTAACATAACCTCCTCCTTGACAACGTCTTTAGTAAACTACGGCTCCCTTGCTTGACCACTTCCTCCCTGCCTTGCCAGCATATACTTAACAAGGACCCACAGTAGCTGTTCCTTGAATAAGCTCCACATTTCAATTGTGCCCTCTCATGAGACTGGATTTAAATTGAATTATCTCCATCTGCACGGTTTGGTAATGCATCATGCAGTGTTTATACCTAATCAATTATAAGTTGAGATGTGGGCAATTTGTTTCTGGGTGATTTTAGGTTTAAAATCAATGACTGGACTTCATTCCCTTGTTTGTGTTACTCATTGGCAGGACAATACGTAAGAGGAGAGGGCATAGTTCCCTCTTGTCCTACTTAACAATCATTGGAGTAGTGGTTTTCAAAATCATCAGTTAAGCTTTTTGGGATAGTAATATCATGGCAGACTGGGTGAAGGGGCTTTGTTAGCTCAGTTTGCTGAGGTAAGGTGCAGATTGATGCTAGAACCCTGTACTGACTATAGTAGTTCATGGCAGCCAGTATTCTTGCCTTGCCCATGTTTAATGCTCCTTTCCTCCATGGGATGGCTCTCATGAGTTGCACTAGTTACTATGGTCCTCACTGTTTTATCATACAGCACCGTTCCATTTGAAATGAAACCACTTCTGTGAGTCTGACCATGCAGAATGGAATATCCCGTAACCAAAGGAGACCATAATCTGATTCCTGTGTGTCAAATATCGTTTGTTTAAAGTGGTTTGGGAGAAAGGAGCAAGTCCACACTTTGGTTAATTGTGGAGCAAAAATGTAATGGCTGACCAAGAATTTAGAGTAAACCGGTTTAAAGAAATGTAATAAACAGGAATAAAATATTTCTGGGTGAAAATAGCTTATAATAAAAAGTAACACTGAAAAGGAAGTTTTCACATTTCCATGTACTAACCCAAATTATTGAAAAGGAAATGAGCAAGAGATTGATGGAACTGATGTGATGCAGAATAATTTACAAGAACAAATCTCTCTGCTATAGCGGAACTTTAGGAAGGATGGACACAACACCAATGAGTAAGGTGACAAAACCCTTTTAAGGACGATTCTTAACGAAAGGGACAACAAAGTAACTGACAATAGGATCTTCAGCTCAAAGTGAACATTTAAACCTCACTCAGAAACCTGAGAATTATCTGCATTACTCTTACTTTAATTATGTGATAACCAAAAGAACTTTGGTCATTCCACCATATGGTTCCATCAAAACTAACAATTGTAAAAGTCCTGGAGTCCTATGTTTTAAGAACCAATTTATGCCCTGATCGCAGAAAACCCGGGGTTTTGACTCTGGGAGATGTCATTAGTTTTCAAGCCAACACTGAAAGTACAAGATGTTTCATAGCAGCAACTTCAATCCGTGGATTAACAAATGAGTTACAGTTTTATACCAAATGTTTCAATAGAGTTTAAAGTACTTCAAAGAGCATAAAAAGGAAAATTGAGGCAAGCAGAAGGGACAAGCTCATAGCAGCTGGTTTAAAAAAATACTTATGATTATTTGCTGAAATATGCAAAAAAATCTAGCAATGCCTGGAATTTTAGCCCAAGTTTGTTGACAGTAACTTTGAAGGTATATTTGAAATGAGCAATAAAAGTGTTCTACATAGAGGCACTAAAGGGAAATTATTTCCACAAAATGAACCGCAGCAATTTAATTACCTCATGATCAGAGGACAGCAGGAACTCCTGATATAAGTGGGATACCTTCTCCACAAAATGTGTTAAGTAGAAGATGATAACTTAACAGAAATTGACTATTTCTTTCCTCAAAATGCAATAACTGGACAATATCTATATGACTGTGTAAATTTCAGCCATGGAGGGTTTGATTGACAGTGAAATTATACAGGTTAGGCTACTTGTGGAACACTGTTCACTCCTGCTATAGGAAATGTGTTGTGAAACTTGAAAGGGTTCAGAAAAGATTTTACAAGGATGTTTTGGGGTTTGGAGGGTTTGAGCTACAGGGAGAGGCTGAATAGGCTTGTGCTATTTTCCCTGGAGCATTGGAGGCTGACCACCTTATAGAAATTATAAAATCATGAGGGGCATGGGGTAGGGTAAATAGACAAGTTCTTTTTTCCAGGGTAATGGAGTCTAAGACTGGAGGTCCTAGGTTTAAAGTTTGGGAAGAAAGATTTCAAAAGGGACCTGAGGGGTAACCTTTTAAGATGGTATGTGTATGATATGAACTGTCAGAGGAAGTGGTGGAGGTTGATTTAATTACAGCATTTAAAAGGCACCTTAATGGAAAAGGAAGGGTTTAGAGTGATCTGGGCCAAATGCTGGCAACTGGGACTAGATTAATTTACGATATCTGGTCAGCATAGATGAGTTGGACTGAAGGGTCTGTTTCCATGCTGTACAGCTCTATGACCCTATAAGTGGCTCATGCAGTCAGTGGAGAGCCCTGGGAATGTTATTTAATTTCTGAACCACCATTGTATCCATTGGATTCATGTTTTATTTGTTTTACTGGCTTCTTATCAAGTAGAAAGTGAGGACTGCAGATGCTGGAGAGTCAGAGTCGAAAAGGGTGGCACTGGAAAAACACTGCAGGTCAGGCAACATCTGAGGAGCAGAAGGGTTGAAGTTTCAGGCAAGGGTGGCACGGTGGCACAGTGGTTAGCCCTGCTGCCTCACAGCGCCAGGGACCCAGGTTCAATTCCTGCCTTGGGCAACTGTCTGTGTGGAGCTTGCACATTCTCTCGTGTCTGCGTGGGTTTCCTCCGGGTGCTCCAGTTTCCTCCCACAGTCCAGGTCAGGTGAATTGACCATGCTAAATTGTCTTATTTTGTTACAAGGCAATTCCTGAAGAAGGGCTCATGCCCGAAACGTCGATTCTCCTGCTCCTTGGATGCTGCCTGACCTGCTGCGCTTTTCCAGCAACACATTTTCAGCTCTGATCTCCAGCATCTGCAGTCCTCACTTTCTCCTACAAGGCAATTTCTAGCCAACCTCTGTTTTTTTTTAAACCAGGGAAGTTGCTGGAGAGGGTACTGAGGGATAGGATCTATTTATATTTAGAAATGAATGAGCTTCTCAGTGATAGGCAACATGGTTTTGTGCAGGAGAGATCGTGTCTTACCAACTTAAGAGGTCTTCGAGGAAGTGACCAAGTTGATAGGTGAAGGAAGGGCTGTTGATGTCGTATACATGGACTTTAGTAAGGCGTTTGATAAGGTTCCCCATTGTAAACTAATGGAGAAAGTGAAGTCACATGGTGTGCAGGGTGTTCTAGCTCGGTGGATAAAGAACTGGTTGAGCAACAGGAGACAGAGAGTAGTAGTTGAAGAGTTTCTCGAAATGGAGAAAGGTGACCATGGGTTTTCCACATGGGTCAGTTCTGGGGCCACTGTTATTTGTGATATACATAAATAATCTGGAAGAGGGCACTGTTGGTATGATCAAGTTTGCAGATGACACGAAGATTGGTGGAGTAGCAGAAAGCATAAGGGACTGTCAAAGAATACAGGAGGATATAGATAGACTGGAGAGTTGGGTGGAAAAGTGGCCGAAGGCTTTCAATTCAGACAAATGTGAGATAATGAATTTAGGCAAGTCTAATTCTATAGCGAATTATACAATGAACGAAAGAGCCTTGGGAAAAGTTGATGGGCAGAGAGATCTGGGAGTGCATGTCCATTGTACCCTGAAGGTTGCTGCACAGGTGGACATAGTGGTCAAGAAGGCATATGGTACGCTTGCCTTCATTGGACAGAGTATTGAGTATAAGAGCTGGCAGGTCATGTTAAATATGTACAAGACATTGGTTCGGCCACATTTAGAATACTGTGTACAGTTCTGGTTGCCACATTACCAAAAGGATGTGGACGCTTTGGAGAGGGTGCAGAGAAGGTTTACGAGGATGTTGCCTGGTATGGAAGGTGCTAGCTAGGAAGAGAGGTTGAGTGGGTTAGGTTTATTTTCACTAGAAAAAAGGAGATTGAGCGGAGACCTGATTGAGGTTTACAAAATCATGAAGGGTAGAGACAGGGTGAATAGAGATGAGCTTTTTCCCAGGGTGAAGGATTCAATAACGAGAGGTCATGCTTTCAAGGTGAGAGGTGGAAAGTTTAAGGGGGATACTTGCGGCAAGTACTTCACACAGAGGGTGGTGGGCACATTGCCAGCAGAGGTGGTAGAGGCAGGCACAACAGATTCATTTAAAATGCATCTGGACAGATGCATGAGTAGGTGGTGAGCAGAGGGTTACAAATGCTTAGGAATTGACTGACAGGCTAAGACAGTACATTTGGAATGGCTCATGCTTGAAGGGCCGAAGGGCCTGTTCCTGGGCTGTTAAATTTCTTTGTTCTCTTTTTTCTTTAACTTTGACTCGATGAAAGGCCATCCAGCTTTATCTAAAGTAAATATGATGACGTTCCTGTATTCAACTGGTAACTTGCTTTCAATCCTGCACCCACCCTCACCATCCCCTCCCCCCAACCCCAACCCCTACCATTACTCACCCACTGAATAACCAAATGGGCTCCAATTCCACTACATTGAGAGTTATACTCTGCCAAAATAGAAAAACAAATTGGAAGCTATCATCACAAAATATGTTTCCAAAAGTTGTGTTACATTTTCTAGCAATGATTTCTGAAATGTGGAGAAAGCAGAATTAACATTTCAGAACTGAACAAGGATCACTGGACCTGAAACATAAACTCTGCTTTCACTCCACAAATACTGCCAGAGAGAAAAAAAAAGTTCAAATAAAAACTGTGCAATAATAGTAGTTAGCGTCTGAAGTTCACTGCCTGGAAATGTGGTGGAGGCAGATTCAACTGAGAGATTCAAAAAGGAATTAGATGATTATTTGGATAGAAATCGTGTGCGGGGACATGGGGAAAAGGCTGGGGGGATAGGACCAGTGGCACAATGGACTGAATGGCCATCTCAGCACTATAATAATTCTGTGATCTGCATTTACCAAAATGAAATTCAGTCCTTGGTTTCTGCTGTTATCAGAACTTTACCTTTATTTGTGGTAGTTTGCTTTTATAAAATGAAGAGGTGCTTTCCGACTGAAACTTATTTTTGCCTAAAGTTAAAATTCTTATTGGTTTTGGAAAAATGAAGTGTTATTTTGGCAGAGTTTATGTATTTTTTACTTAGATTCCAATTTAATCTGTGTCCTCGGATCATTGTGACTGCTGAATCTAATGTCTGAAAGTATTTAATCTGCCACTAAGACAAAAGAAGAAACTGTTTTATTGCCACTTTTATCTCACTGTGTGCGTGTCAGCAGAATGAATGTTTAAATCATGCAGGTTTCATCCTTTATCCAAAAAAACTGAGGCAGTCATTCAATAGTGTATCTCATTGAACATGATTTAGCTCTCTGATTCTGCATATTTATTCATTAGCATGGTTGCTAATGAATAAATGCATACCGTCTGTCTAAAGTTCTGGTTTGAGAAATATAGATGTCAGATAAAATTCAGCCTTAAAGCATTTACTGAGTAAAGCTATTAAGCTGATTAATAATAATTGCTATTTGCAAACTCTACTTAATTAATAAGTGGCATTAACAATCATTATTCTATTTACACTAAATTGAAGAAATAGATCCATCTCATTAATATTCTAATGTCATGGGACGATATCAGTTTTTGTTCAGATTCAAGCTGATTCCCTCTAATTATGACTTTCATCTCTGTCCTTAATGAAATTTAAAACAACACAAAATTAGAATGCTTGTTACTGTAGTAATTTTTTTGACTGAGGTTAATACTTGCTTTTCTATCCAAAGACCAGAGAGTACACAGGACACTTATATTTTTTAAAAAAAATTGTACAGGAAAGAAATAACTAACAAAAGCAGAAATTACTGAAAAATATCAGAAGGTCTGGTAGCATCTGTGGAGAGAAATCAAAGTTAACATTTCCGATCCAGTGACCTTCCTTAGAACTGATAGTAGCCAGGAAAATATTCTTTTTATGTAGAAGATAGGGTGGAGATTGAGCTCAAAGAGAGAGAAGTGCAAATGGACGGACAAAGGAGTGCATAACAATCAGCCTGGGAGAAGGAATAGCTGAGTGGACAATTTGTAGCTACTGATAGGTGGTGTGTATAATAACAAGGCCTGGTGTATGGCGCTTCGGGTAAGCACATGTGAAGGTGCCTCAAATCCTAAAATGGTTGAACTCAATGTTAAGTTGAGAAGGCTGTAGAGTTCCCAAGCAGAAAATGAGGTGTTGTTCTTCCAGCTTGTGCTGAGCACTGCTGAGAAATAGCAAGTGTTTGTGTAATTGAACCCCACACTTTAGGAGGATGTGAAGGCTTTGGGGCAAGTGCAGAAAAATGTTTCCAGGGTAGAGGAATTTCAGTCAGAAAGGCAGATTGGAGATGATGGGATTGTTCGTCTTGGAGAACAGACAATTGAGAGGAGAGCTGAAAGAATTATTCAAAATTATGAACAGCCTGGACAATGTAAACAGAGTAAAATATGAAAGGACATCTTTGAATGTATGTATTTAATGTATTTTGAAATTAATTGTATGAAAGACAATTATCCCAAATGATTTTCATATGAATGATTTCATTCTGCCTGAATGTTTACTTTTCAATCCCCACTAAGAGATTTGGGGAAGTGAAAATGGATTTTTTTTCTAAATTATATGCATGACATAGCACTTAAGGAATTAATGTTCAGTGGGAAGACAAGTTTCACTTTCAAAATTTCTTTGTGATTTGTCTTACTAAGTGTATCAAATTAGTCATCATTTAAAACATGGATATATTTTAATTGAAATAATGATCAGTATTTGATTTGCCGTTGGGTAATGTTTTGCTCTTAATGTGGTTTTAGTAATGTACTTTTCTTGTTCAATTACTTTCTATTCTATCCTTGATTGTGACTTAAATAGGATCAAACAGTTTGCAATTAGTCCACCCTATCCTTTCCAACCTCTGTTTCTCCTTAAATTTAAACTGAACACTTCATGTTTAACCCTCTCCTGTCTGTCACAAACAAATGTTCCCCCCTTCAGTTCCCAAATACCAGTGCACATTAATAATGGTTCAGACAATGGTTAAAAAAAGTGCTATTTATTGAAGGACAATTGTGTTGCATGAAATTATCCATTGATCAATGGGTCAGCCATGAACCTATTGAACGATGGAGCAAGTTCGAGGGGCTGAATAGCCTACTCCTGTTCTAATTTCACATGGTCATACATCAAGGTAATTGGCATGTTCCTTTCCTGATGAAGAGCTTATGCTCAAATTGTCAATTCTCCTGCTCTTTGGATGCTGTCTGACCTGCTGTGCTTTTCCAGTAACACACTTGTCAACTCTGATCTCCAGCATCTGCAGTCCCCGCCATTTCCAGGTTGCTTTGGAGTACACTTGCCTTTTCTGAGAAAAAGTCAAATACAGAAATATACATTAGTCTTGTCATAATTTACCAAAAATTGATTACTTTTGTTCAACAAAGGCATCTATTTTGATCTGTGTTAAGTGCAACGTGACTGCTGAACCTAAAGTGATTTTATTTCAGCTCATATTTTCATTTCACCTTGTTTGGAAATACACTTTGTTGTCACTTTAAAAAGATTATTTTGTCCTGGGTTTTTTTGAAGAGAGGTTGTAAAGGCAGGGGTGATGAAGAGTCTAGGGAGCTACATTGTTTAAAAACAGTTTAACAATGGAAGGGGAGTGACTAATTCTCCTGGATCAGGTTCTAGTTGTTTTTAGCTGTCGCAGCCACAGGATATGTGAGAACCAGAACAGTTGCAAGCTTCAGTAAAGGATTCCTAACTGACTTACTCTGAAATCTCTCTCTGAATGTTGTTCCCTCCTGCTTGTAAGAATATGTTTGAATGAACCTTTTTGCCAAGTTAATGGGATGTTACTGTAATGAAACAGTTAATTATAATCGAGTATTTGGTAAATTTTTCCACTGTTTAAGTTATTCTAATTCCATTTTCTTTTGTTCGTGTTTCAACTATAGTGTTTAAGTAAATTCTGTTTTGCATAAAGTTGAGTAGTTTGACCAGCTGTATCACACCTGAAATACCCACTCCACATCTGCCTTTCAAATAAGAAAAACTTAGGGTCTAGCTTACCTTAATATTTTGAGGGAGTCTGGCTTGGTCCATAACAAATTGCACATTTAAACTTTTCATTACAAGCAATATTTTACAATATGTATGTGACTATAATAACTTTCTGTAACTTTTTTGAAGTTGTGAAGGGAAATTGGTGCTAGGTTGTGTTCTGGAGAAGAATAATGATCATCATCTTCGACATTGTACTGGGAATGCTGAGTTTTATTAATTTTTCTCCCCTATGCATTCATTGTAAAGTAACATGTCATTTGCAGATCTCAAAGATTTGTTGAAATTAATGCACTGGGGAAACTATTTGGGACAGTGTTCACCAATAGTTCAAAACTTTTCAGTTCAAAACTAACTTTGATTTTTTTGCATTTATGGATCAGGGATGTGGAGACGTTTCTTTTACTATTGGCTGATTGGGAGCAGCAGAGTTGAGAGACTGTGCAAGTTAATTCAGTTTTGTCACAAAAGATCCACCACTTATTTTCAAATCAGACTAGAGTCATAGAGTCATACAGCACAGAAACAGACCCTTCGGTCCAATTCATCCATGCTGACCAGATATCCCAACCCAATCTAGTCCCATTTGCCAGCACCCGGCCCATATCCCTCTAAACCATTCCTATTCATATGTCAACCAGATGCCTTTTAAATGTTGCAATTGTACCAGCCTCCACCACATCCTCTGGCAGCTCATTCCATACACTTACCACCCTCTGCGTGAAAAAGTTGCCCCTTAGATCTCCTTTATTATCTTTCCCCTCTCACCCGAAACCTATGCCCTCTAATTCTGGACTCCTCCACCCCAGGGAAAAGATTTTGCTATTTAACAACCCATGCCCCTCATGATTTTATAAACCTCTATGAGGTCACCCCTCAGCCTCCGACGCTCCGGGGAAAACATCCCCAGCCTTTTCACCCTCTCCCTGTAGCTCAAATCCTCCAACCCTGACAACATCCTTGTAAATCTTTTCTGAACCCTGGCAAGTTTCACAATATCATTCCGCTAGGAAGGAGACCAGAATTGCATACAATATTCCAAAAGTAGCCTAACCAATGTCCTGTACAGCCGCAACATGACCTCCCAACTCCTGTACTCAATACTCTGACCAATAAAGGAAAGCATACCAAAACGCCTTCTTCACTATCCTATCTACCTGCAACTCCACTTTCAAGGAGCCATGAACCTGCACTCCAAGGTCTCTTTGTTCAGCAACACTCCCTAGGACCTTACCATTCAGTGTATAAGCTATGCCCTGATTTGCTTTTCCAAAATGCAGCACCTCACATTTATGTCAATTAAACTCCATCTGCCACTTCTCAGCCCACTGGCCCATCTGGTCCAGATCCTGTTGTAATCTGAGGTAATCCTCTTCGCTGTCCGCTACACCTCCAATTTTGGTGTCATCTGCAAACTTACTAACTATACGTCATATGTTCACATCCAAATCATTTATATTAAGATGACAAGGAAATAAAATCATTTGATTATCCGAGCAGATTTGAGTGAGGTCATGATAAAGGAAAGGTGCACCTGAGGAAGGTCCAGAATGAAAAACCTTGGGAGGTGGACGACAAAGAAACAGAAACCAGCTTTGTGATTGAAAAGTAAATGGAAAAGTTCAGTTTATCTGATTGCCTCAACATTTATTTGATAACAGTGAGCAAAATTCACCATTCCCTTTTCTGAATTCACTCATGTCACTGGCTGGGCCAACATTCATTGCACATCCCTAGTTGCCCCTGGAAGAAGATGGTGGTGAGTTGCTTTCTTGAGCCACTGCAGGTCAATGTGCTGTCGGTAGACGTTCAACTTACAACTGAATGTCCTGCTAGACCATTTTGAAGGTCAGTTAAGAGTCAATCACATGGCTGTGAGTCTGGAGACCTGGTAAGGACAGCAATCTCTTTCCCTGAAGAATATTAATGAACCAGTTTGGTTTCTCTAATTCGTGGTTATCATGAATCTCTTTAATTCCAGACTTTCTCTCTGGCGCAGAGGGATTTGATCATTGCTCCCAAGAACATTCCGTAGGTCACTGCATTGATAGTCCAGTGTTAACACCAATAGGCCATCACTGCCCCACCCTCCCAAACCTGTGATGTTATTGCTGTATTTTGGTGCAGAGGATTAGTGAAACAACGTTGGAAAGTCTACTTTCTTACCAGAAAAATGAACACATTATCCACAACCCTGTCAGCAAACCAGGGGAAACTGATTGGATCGAAGCACGGAGCACGTGGTCCCCAGCACCACAGCCAGCTGTCTTCAAGCAGTTCGATTCACTCCACGTGATATCCAGAAACGGTTGGAGACACTGGATACTGCAACGGTTACAGTCCCTGACAATATTCCAGCAATAGGACTGAAGACTTGTACTCCAGAACTTTTCACTCCCCTCGCCAAGCTGATCCAGTACAGTTACAGCACTGATGTCCACCCAAAAATAGGGCTAATTGCCCAGATATGTCCTGTACACAAAACATAGGAGAAATCAATCTTGCCAGTTACTGCCCCATCAACCCACTCTCGATTGTCAGCAAAGAGATGGACGGTGTCAGTAACAGGGCTATCAAGCAGCACCTGCTCAGCAATAACCTGCTCAGTGACACCCAGTTTGGGTTCCACCAGGGTCATCCAGCTCCTGACCTCATTACAGCCTTGGTTCAAACATGGACAGAGCTGAAAATGTGTTGCTGGAAAAGCGCAGCAGGTCAGGCAGCATCCAGGGAACAGGAGAATCGACGTTTCGGGCATAAGTCCTTCTTCAGATTCCTGAAGAAGGGCTTATGCCCGAAACGTCGATTCTCCTGTTCCCTGGATGCTGCCTGACCTGCTGCGCTTTTCCAGCAACACATTTTCAGCTCTGATCTCCAGCATCTGCAGACCTCACTTTCTCTTCAAACATGGATAAAAGAGCTGAATTCCAGAGAGGAGGGGAGTGGGGCTGGAGGGAAGGTAGTTGAAATGTGATAGGTGGATGGAGATGGGGGTAATGGTGATATGTCGGAGAGGAGGGTGGAGCAGACAGGTGGGAAGGAAGGTGAACAGGTCACAAGGATGGTGCCAAGTTAGAAGGTTGGAACTAGGATAAGGTGGGGACAGGGAAAATGAGGAAACTAGTGAAATCCGCATTGCTCCCCTGTGGTTGGAGGGTCCAAAGATGGAAGATGAGGGGTTCTTCCTCCAGACGTCTGGGGGATAGAATTTGGCGGTGGAGGCGGCCCACGACTTGCATGGCCATTGGCAGAGTGGGAGGGGGAGTTGAAGTGGTTGAACACGGGGAGGTAGGGTTGGTTGGTGTGTGTATCCCAAAGATGTCCTCTGAAAAGTTCCGCAAGTAGGCATCCTGTCCCCCCAATCCCACATTGGGAGCAATGGACACAGCAGATGAGGTATGTGAAAGTAGAGGTAAATTTCTGTTGGATGTGGAAGGCTCCTTTGGGGCCTTGGACGGAGATTGGGGGGAGGTGTAGGCGCAGGTTTTGTACCTCCTGTGGTGGAAGGGGAAGGGGCCGGGAGTGGATGGTGTGTTGGTTGGGGGCGTGGACATAACAATGGATTCACTGAGGGAATGGTCTCTGGAAGGCAGATAGGGGTGGGAGAGGAATATATCTATAGTGGTGGGGTTTGTTTGTAGGTGGTAGAAATGGCAGAGGATGATGGGATGTATTCAGAGGTTGGTGGGGTTGAAAGTGAGGACGGGGGGGTGGGGATCTGTCCTTGTTGCGATTGGAGGGGTGGGGTTCAAGGTCAGAGGTGCGGGAAATGGAGGAGATGCACTGGAGGGTATCATCAACCACATGGGAGGGGAATTTGCGATCTTTGAAGAAGGAGGCCATCAGAATGTTCTATGGTGGAATTGGTGCTCCAGCAGATGTGGCAGGAGTAGAGGAATTGGGAATAAGGATGGCGTGTTTACAGGAGGCAGGTGGGAGGAGGTGTAAACCAGGTAGCTGTGGGGGTTGGTGGGTTTGTAGTAGATATCCATGTTGAGTCAGTCAATGGAGATGGAGAGGTCCAGGAAGGGAGGGCCTTTCCTTTTCGCCACTACATCAATGATTATATCAGTGCCACTTCGTTCTCCCACGAGGAGGTTGAACAGTTCATCAACTTCACTAACACCTTTCACCCAGATCTCAAATTCACTTGGACCATCTCTGACAGTTCCCTCTCCTTCCTGGAGGAGAAAGTGAGGTCTGCAGATGCTGGAGATCAGAGCTGGAAATGTGTCGCTGGAAAAGCGCAGCAGGTCAGGCAGCATTCGGGGAACAGGAGAATCGATGTTTCGGGCATAAGCCCTTCTTCAGGAAGATTCCTGAAGAAGGGCTTATGCCCGAAACGTCGATTCTCCTGTTCCCTGGATGCTGCCTGACCTGCTGCGCTTTTCCAGCAATACATTTCCAGCCCTCTCCTTCCTGGACCTCACCATCTCCATCTCCAGCGACTGACTCAACACTGACTTCTACAACAATCCCACCAACCTGTAGCTGGACACTTTTTTTAACTCCCCCTCCCACTCCGCCATGGGCATGCATGTTCTGGGTCTCCTCCACCGCCAAATTCTAGCCACCAGATGCCTGGAGGAAGAACCCCTCATCTTCTGCCTTGAGATCTTCCAACCACACAGAATCAATATGGATTTCGCCAGTTTCCTCATTTCCCCTCCCCACCTTATCCCAGATCCAAACTTTCAGCTCAGCACCAACCTCATGACCTGTACCTGTCCATCTTCCTTCCCATCTCTCCACTCCATCCTCGTCTCCGACCTATCACCTTCTCCCCCATTTTATTCTCAGTTACTGTTCCCCCCTCCAGCCCCACCCCTGTTCCATTTATGTCTCAGACCCCATGGCCCACAAGCCTCATTCCTGATGAAGGGTTTATGCTCAAAACGTCAACTCCTCTGCTCCCTGGATGCTGCCTGAACTGCTGTGTTTTTCCAGCACCACACTCTCATCTCTGAT
This sequence comes from Chiloscyllium plagiosum, assembly GCF_004010195.1. NCBI lineage: Eukaryota > Metazoa > Chordata > Chondrichthyes > Orectolobiformes > Hemiscylliidae > Chiloscyllium > Chiloscyllium plagiosum. The sequence goes on along the minus strand of NC_057731.1, from coordinate 56,654,834 downwards.
CTCCAGCATCTGCAGTCCTCAGTTTCTCCTACCCATTGACATCAAGGCTTCATTTGACTAAGTGTGCCATCAAGGAGCCCTAGCAAAACTGGGAGCAATGGGAATCGGGGTAAAAATCTCTGCTGCTGGTGTCATACCTGGCACATAGGAAGATGGTTGTGTTTGTAGGAGGTCAGTCATCTCAGCTCCAGGACATCTCTGCAGGAGTTCCTCAGGGGAGTGTCCTGGATCCAACCATCTCCAGCTGCTTCATCAATGACCTTCCCTCCATCATAGGGTCTGAAATGGGGATGTTTGCTGATGATTGCATAACGTTGAGCTGCATTCGTGACGACTCACATATTGAAGCAGTCCATATTCAAATGCAACGAGATCTGGACAATATCCAGGCTTGGGCTGACAAATGGCAAGTAACATTCCCACCATGGAAATGTCAGGCAATGACCATCACCAATAAGAGACAAAATAACCCCCTCCCACGCCCCCCACCCTCACTTTGGCATTCACATGTGTTATTATCACTGAATACCCCACTATCAGCATCCTGGGAGTTATCATTGATTAGAAACTTAACTGAACTCACCACATCAAGAGTGGGTCAGAGGTTGGGAATACTACAATGAGTAACTCCCCTCCTGACTCCCCAAAGCCTGTTCACCATCTACAAGGTACAATTTAGGAGTGTGGTGGAATATTCCCCACTTTCCTGGATGGGTACAGCCCCAACAACACTCAAGAAGCTTGACACCATCCAGGATAAAGTACTCGCTTGATTGGCACCACATCCACTCCCTCCACCGCCAATGCTCAGGAGCAGGAATGTGCACTATCTACAAGATGCACTGCAGAAATTCACCAAAGATCCTCAGACACCACCTTCCAAACCCAAAACCACTTCCATCTAGAAGGACAAGGGCAGCAGGTACATGGGAACACCACCCCCATCAGCTGCAAGTTTCCTCTGAGCCACTTCCCATCCTGACTGAGAAATATATCGCAGTTCCTTCACTGTCAATGGGACAAAATCCTGGAATTCCATCCCTAAGGACGTTGTGGGTTTACCCACAGCATGGGGACTGCAGCAGTTCAAGAAGGCAGCTCACCCTCACCTTCTCAAGGGGCAACTAGTGATGGGCGATAAATGCTGGGCCCAGCCAGTGACCCCCACATCCCAGAAGTGAATTTTAAAAAGCCGTTGTCCTGCAGTATACATTACAACAAGGAACTGCTGCAGGATTGAGTGATGCTGTCATTTAGAGATTAATAACAAGAGATTGTCAACTCACTTTCTGTAAAATAAAACAACTTAAAGTGCAGAAGAAGATATGATGGCTCATTTGAGATGAAAATGTGAAGGCTGAGTGATGAAAACAAGCCGTTGCTTTTTCCGTGGAAATCGTGGGGATTTGTCCAGTGTAAACAGTGATCTTTGACCCTTGATTAGAAAAGATGGAAAATATATTGAGGATTGTTTATTTTTTTTTCCTCATGCTGAACTTTTTCTGCAGAAACATTTGACACAACCTGTTCCAGCTTGAGGTTGTTGGAGCAGTGAGTGGTATTAAATATTCCCTGTGGCAGTTGACAAACACAGTCCTGATTAAATGGCCAGGGAGTTGAGATGTTTACCATAATCAGTTTGATCAGTTTTTAACCTGAGAGCTGAGTGAAATTGTTCAGGGGCAGGAAGTTGAGTATCATGGTCTTCATGGTCTTTTGGTGATGGGGCAGTCAGGGTGGGCTGCACCTTCCTTAACCAGCCTGGCCTATATGTGACTCCTGACCCACAGCAATGTAGTTGACTCTTATGTGCTCTCTGAAATAGCCCTAGGACCTCACTCAGCTCAAGGGCAATTTGAGATGGATGATCAGTTTTTGAGTATCAATAAACTAATACACTTAACCTGGCCAAATTCACCTTGTTTTATTCATTCACAGGATGTGGGCATCACTGGCTCAGCCAGTACATATTACCCACCCCTGAATACCCAGAGGGCAGTTAAGGGTCAACCATATTGGGTCTGGAGTCTCATGTTGGCCAGACTGGGTAAGGATGGCAGTTTTTCTTTCCCTAAAGAACATTAGTGACCCAGATGGATTTCTTTAATATAATTGACAATGAGCTTCCTTTAATTCAATCTTTTTGTTTTGATCTGAATTGAAATTCAACCTGAAATGGATGAGATTGTAACCCATCTGTATGGAACATTAACCTTAGGCACTCGATTGTACGTCTAATGACATCCTCACAATGTCACTGTCCAGGCGATGTTCCCTGGCATTACTCCTTTTATGGAGTCTGTCTCATTATAAGCGGCAGGTACTCATGTGACTCGGCCAACTTTGTCTATCTGATACGAGGCAGGCAAGGATGGCCCCAAGGCATGGTACATCGGCAAGGCCAAGCAGCTGCCATTACAACGAATGAATGGACACAGCACAACAATTGCCAGACAGGGGTGTACCCTCCCACTTCAGTCAGGGGCATTCGGCCTCAGATCTTCGGCTGACCATCCTCCAAGGCGGATTTTGGGATACTCAACAACACGAAGTGGCCAAGCAGAGGCTGATAGCCAAGTTCGGTAGCCATAGGGATGGCCTCAACTGGGACACTACAGTTTACCCCACTACACAATACCCTCTCACACATGCATTCACACACAAGCACACATATACACAGTCACGCAGACCACTCTCATACACACACTCACGCGCGCGCACACACACTTCCTCTTTCCCTCATGTGTATGCACATATACACACAAGTCTTTGGGGTGAATTTGCGTTTGCAAATTGTAATTGCAGATACATTCTATTTTGTTCAAAAAGCACACAATCTGCAGACAATCAATATTTTTTATGATCCATGTAACATTTTATAAATTCCTAATTTGGAAGTAGAACCAGTCTGATTCGAGATTGGAATACTAACAGACTCCACCCTCACACCTTTAGAACATAGAACAATACAGCGCAGAACAGGCCCTTCGGGCCTCGATGGTGCACCGACCTGTGAACTATTCTCAGTTCGTCCCCCTACACTATCCCATCATCATCCATGTGCTTATCTAAGGATTGTGAAATCTCCCTAATGTTAACTACATTAGCAGGTAGGGCATTCCACGCCCTTACCACTCTGAGTAAAGAACCTGCCTCTGACATCTGTCTTAAATCTATCACCCCCTCAATTTGTAGTTATGCCCCCTCGTACAAGCTGACATCATCATCTTAGGCTAGACAGTGAAAGTTTTTTTCCTATCTAATCCTCTGATCATCCTGAATGTCTCCATTAAATCCCCTCTTAGCTGCCGCCTTTCCAATGAGAACATTCCCAAATCTCTCAGACTTTCCTCATAAGACCTTCCCTCCAGACCAGGTGACATCCTGGTAAATCTCCTCTGCACCTTTCCCAATGCTTTCACATCCTTCCTGTAATATGGCGACCAGAACTGTATACAGTATTCCAAGTGTGGCTGCACTAGTGTTTTGTATAGGCAAAAGTGAGGACTGCAGATGCTGGAAACCAGAATCTAGATTAGAGTAGTGCTGGAAAAGCACAGCAGGTCAGGCAGCATCTGAGGAGCAGGAAAATCAATGTTTCAGGCAAAACGTCAATTTTCCTGCTCCTTAGATGCTGCCTGGCTTGCTGTCCATTTCCAACACCACTCTAATCTAAATTTACTAACCCATCCACCTATGCCTGCATCCAAATCATTTATAAAAATGACAAACAGCAATGGTCCCAAAACAGATCCTTGTGACATACCACTAGTAACCGGACTCCAGGCTGAATATTTTCCGTCAACCACCACTCGCTGCCTTCTTACAGAAAACCAGTTTCTAATCCAAACTGCTAAATCACCCTCAGTCCCATGCCTCTGCATTTTCTCCAACAGCCTGCCATGTGGAACCTTATCAAAGGCTTTACTGAAGTCCATGTATACCACGTCAACTGCCCTCCCCTCATCTACATGCTTGGTCAGCTACTCAAAAAACTCAATGAGGTTTGTGAGACACAACCTGCCCTTGATGAAACCATGTTGACCTATCTGAAATCAAATTGTTGCTTGCTAGACTATTATAAATCCTATCTCTTTTAATCCTTTCCAAAACTTTTCCTACAACAGACGTAAGGCTCACTGGTCTATAATTACCTGGGTCATCCCTACTGCCCTTCTTGAATAAGGGCACAACATTTGCAATCCTCCAGTCCTCAAGTACTCAACCTGTAAACAATGACGACTCAAGTATCAAAGCCAAAGGCTCTGCTATCTCCTCCATAGCTTCCCAGAGAATCCTCGAATAAATCCTATCCAGCCCAGGGGACTTGTCTACTTTTACACCTTTTAGAATTGATAACACCTCTTCCTTACTCATCTCAATACTTTCTTATATCCTGTATCTCGTTCTTCTCCCCTACAAATTTCTCCTTTTCCTGTGTAAACACTGATGAGAAATATTCATTTAGCACCTCTCCGATCTTTACAGGATCCACACACAACTTCCCACTTCTGTCTTTGACTGGCCCTGTTCCTACCCTAGTCATCCTTTTATTCCTCACATACCTATAGAAAGCTTTAGGGTTCTCCTTTGTTCTATTTGCTAAAGACTGCTCGTGTCCTCTTTTTGCTCTTCTTAACTCTCTCTTTAAATCCTTCCTAGCTGATCTGTAACTCTCCATCGCCTCATCTGAACCATCTTGCCCCATCGTCACATAAGCCGCCTCCTTCCACTTAACAAGAAATACAATTTCTGTAGTAAACCACGGTTCCTCTGAAGATGGACGAGGGAGATCCAGTAGATGTAGTGTACCTGGATTTTCAGAAAGTTTTTGATAAAGTCCCACATAGGAGGTTAGTGAGCAAAATTAGGGCACATGGTATTGGGGGCAAAGTACTAAGTTGAATTGAAGGTTGGTTGGCTGATAGGAAACAAAGAGTAGTGATAA
>NC_057731.1:56641674-56649198 GCF_004010195.1 Chiloscyllium plagiosum | reverse complement strand
ATTTAGGAAAGAGTTGGATAGAGCTCTCAAGGATAGTGGAATCAAGGGTTATGGAGATAAGGCAGGAACAGGATACTGATTAGGAATGATCAGCCATGATCATATTGAATGGTGGTGCAGGCTCGCAGGGCAGAATGGCCTGCTCCTGCACCTATTGTCTACTGTCTATTGACGCGCAATATCTGTTCCTTAAACCAGCTCCACATTTTGATTGTCCCCATCCCCTGCATTTTGCTATCTCATTCTAGGAGAAAGTGAGGTCTGCAGATGCTGGAGATCAGAGCTGAAAATGTGTTGCTGGAACAGCGCAGCAGGTCAGGCAGCATCCAGGGAACAGGAGAATCGACGTTTCGGGCATCAGCCCTTCTTCAGGAATCGGGCTTATGCCCGAAACGTCAGTTCTCCTGTTCCCTGGATGCTGCCTGACCTGCTGTGCTGTTCCAGCAACACATTTTCAGCTATCTCATTCTATGCCTCCTCAGTCTTGCCTAATCGTATTATAATTGCCTTTCCCCCATCTATAAGTCTTGTCCTGTGGCATGTACCTATCCCTTTCCATTGCTAAACTAAACTTAACCGAATTATGGTCACTGTTTACAAATTGCTTCAAAATACTCACGTGTGTCGGTATTCACACCTGTAACTTCAGCCCAATGGAACCAATCATGACTGGGTGAGGCTGTGTGAAGTCAGTGTGATTTGTTTCATATTAAGACCTGTCTGAGATTGGATCTGCAAAACCTGCCTGGAATTTGAAAGTGCTGTCAGTCAGCCAAAGGATGAGGTTAATACAGCAAGCAGAAACCTGTGGAGTAATGTAAAAACTGGACCTCACTAAGGAGCGGGAGATTCTACAGGATGAGTTTGTTAAAGATTATGAAGCATGGATGAATATCTCCAGGATGGGTGAAGATGAAGATTAGTGACTATCCTGACATTGAAGAAGCTCAGCTGATGTTGTGTAAGGCAGTCCAAACAGAGACTGTTCCCATCTCCAATCCACCCTTTCCAGAGTGTGGACTCGTCCAAGTACGGAGGCTAGGCCACATTGAGCTCATGGATGGCCAGACTGATACAAGACAAGATGCAGCCTTTGGAGCAGTAAGTCCTGAGGGTGTGACGGTTTACCTGGTATTAATGCCAGGCAATTGGCTCCAAGGTGGTCTGGCCTACTTCGTGAATGAGTTCCCACCAACAGATATTTTTAATGCAGATGAAACTAAACTATTTTACCGCTTTTTGCCAGATCGTTCTTTAGATGTTTAAAGATGAGTGTGAGAGATGGGAAGTGGAATGAAGAATATGTCTGTCCTTTGGTCAGCACCAACATGACAGACACCAAGAGTGACTGCTTCTTGTGAGTGGAGAAACTAAGAAATCACATCGTGTTGCAAAGATCAAGATGTTCTAGACTCCGTATGAGGCCAATGACACACCTGAACAATGCCTGAGGAATGGAGCAGAAAAATAGGTTTTGATTGTCACAGAAGGAAAGGAAGGTCATCATCATCATTGCAGTCAACTGCCCCATCCAGTCCTCAGGAATATCTAACTGATTCCTCCAGCTTACTTATGTCAGCCAAACACCAGCCAATGTGTCAGGACTGATTGGAAACTGACCAGCTTCCCTGGCCATCAATAAGAAGCAGGAGTATGACACTGGCTGTTGGAGAGGCTTTGCTCATTATGAAGGAGTGGAAGATGGTAATGGAAGTCTCACATTCACTGACTGCTTTTGCCAGGCACTGAAAACAAGGAGGAACAGCATGAGGCTAACTCACTGTCATTCACCTGGGGGAAGCCAGGAAGGAAATTCCAGAAGAGACAGCACAAAAACTTACACTGAGCTGGGTCTCACGGTTCACTGGACAACAGCACCAACAGATAAAGCACTCATTAGAGACAACCCATTGTGAGTCTGAAAAACTAGAGGAGGACAGTGACCCTGAAGAGCCTATCTGCTTTTCACAAAGCTCCAGGTTTCAGAGATTCTCCAGGAATGCCGTGCTGCAACATGGAAACAGTGAGAACAGTGTTGAGGGTGTACAGATGGTATTGTGCAAAGCCAGCCCAATGAATAGGAAAAGACACTTGTGTTGTTCCAGATTCAGCTTGTAACATTTTTCAAAGCCTCTTATGAGTCCAGGCTGTTGTAAGTTGTGAAGAAATTGAATAATACTAACCTTTTTCACTTACTATTTTACCATGTTTTCATTTCATAGACAAATTGACAACCAGGGAGGTTCCAATGGAAATGTCGAAATAAGTTTGAGAGCTCCCTGTGAGTTGAGTCAGTGATTTTATTCAAATCAAGTTATTTCTCTCATTCTCTTTATTCTCTCCCCCCCCCCCAAATGTACATTATTAAGGGATAACTTTGCTATATCTTCTCGATAAATTCTGATTTTTGTTTTGTCAGCAGAGTGAGAGTTTTAATAATTTCTGCCAAGTATAAAGGCTTTTTTCACTGAGTCTGTGTTGTCCTTTTCCTTCTGTGGAATTAAGTGAAGCAGAGATTGATGATACCCAAAACAGTCACTACAGGATGAGTGCTCCCTTTCCCTACATATTCTACAAGGGGGAGGCTCCATTGGTGATCAACCCCAAGTCAGAAACTTTGTACAGTCCAGTGGAAGTCATTAATATATAGAATATTCTTAAAGTGCTGTTCACCGTTATTTGTCAATCTATTGCACTCGACTTAACAGTCTTTGTCATATAGATGTTATAAAAAACACTCTTTAACTTTAATAGAATGTTTATTAATGTCTGCTTTAACAGCATATGAATATTTGACAAGATCTTAAAATGTGAAATACATGTTGCAGGGAAAAGGTTGAATCTAAAATAGCATTAAAATTACCAGCTAAGCGATTTTCTGCAATGAATGTCAAATATAATGTGAAGTTTTCTGAACACACTAATTCATTCTGGTTTCAGATTCTTTCCCATGTTATCGATGTACTTACTGTATTCAGCATTTTTTAATGGAGTCCCTTGAGTGACAAATGCTGAACAATCATTTATCAGATATTCATCACAGTTCAATTAAGAGCATTATTAATCATTAATCTTTAACATATCCAAGCAATGCAATACTGCTGTTAATAAGTTCAATGAAATGCTGAGCTATATGGCCAAAACAGTAGAAGATGGAGAGTCACAATTGTCTAACCAATTGGTTAGACCATGTTTTATGCCCTGCGTCCTTTCAGGTACCAAATCAAAAAGACATTGAGTCCCTGATGTGAACCATCAGGAATTCCTCCAGTATGAGTGAAATAGGGTGGAACGGTGGTTCAATGGTTAGCAGTGCTAAGGAGCCAGGTTCAATTCCAGCCTCGAGCGTCTGTCTGTGTGGAATTTGCACATTCTCCCTGTGTCTGTGTGGATTTCCTCCCACTGTCCAAAGAAGTGTAGCTAGGTGAATTTGCCATGCTAAATTATCTCTAGTTTCTTGAGATGTTCAGGTTAGATGGATTAGCCATGGGAAATGAAGGTTACGGGTTGAGGGGTGGGATCTTAATCAGAGGATTGGCGTGGACTCAATGGGCCGAATGCCTGCTTCCACACTGGAGGAATTATTTGATTTTATTCTGTTTCTACAGAAATACTGGAAAAACAATTTCTCCCAGAGTCCAAAGATGTGCAGGTCAGATCAATTGGTCATGCTAAATTGCCCATAGTGTGAGGTGCATGAGTCAGTGGTGGGTTACTCTTTGGAGGGTTGGTGTGAACTTGTTGGGCCAAATGGCCTGTTTCCCCACTAATCTAATCTAATTAAACTCTTCAGTTTTGAAATTAGACATGAGGTTTGACGTTTTGGACATATACAAGATGGAAAAACAAACATGGGAAAGCATTTTAAACTAATAAAATAACAATAACCTATTTTGTCCAAGATAAAGGTAGAGCTGACATAAGATCTGACCAATGCCTGAACAGAGTTAGTGATGACGCTGAGAAGTCAGAACTCATTTCAGAATAAATTGATTCCCACTTGGAGTAAGTAGCTACCATCCTCATTGTGGGTGAACAGTGACTGGCTGCCCAGCATAATTCTTCCAGGATTATTTAATGAAATATTTGCTTCAGGATTATTCTAAACACAAACACTTTTAAGTTATTTCATTATAAAGTCGGAAGTGAGGATGTTTGCTGATGTTTCTAGTACTCCCTTTGATTTGACAACCTTTCCCATAACAGGACCTCATGTGGAGGACCATAAATCTTTAAAACCTTACCTCAAGCTTTGGAGCCCTCTGATTCTGTTTTCAGCAGCAGGAAGTGCGGGAGCTTGGACCAGGGGCCTGCTGGGAAAGGTGAGTCACCAAGTTAAATCTTTACATCTGACATCGGAGACCAGAAGTTTCTGGGAAAGGAGGGACTTTTTTTATCCCCTCAGCTATGTAAGTGAGTGTTTTCTAACCCAACTCTCGCTCCTCCAAGACTGCGTCAGGGAACTGGAGCGGGAGCTGGATGAACTTCGGATCATGCGGGAGGCAGAGTCTGTGACAAATAAGAGTTAGGGGAAGTAGTTACTCCTGGGCATGAAGAACGCTGGGTGACTGTTCGAAGGGGCAGAAACAGTCAGTGGAGGGATCCTCTGTGGTTGTTCCCCTGAAAAACATGTAGACCGTTTTGGATACTGTTGGGGGGGAACGACTTACCGGGGCATGCAGTGGAGTGCAGGTCTCTGGCACAGAGTCTGTCCCCACAGAAGGGAAGGAGGGAAAGGAGGAGAGTTTTAGTCATTGGGGACTCGATTGTTAGAGACTCAGAAGGTTTGTTGGGAATGAGCGAGACTCACAGTTGGTGCATTGCCTCCCAGGTGCCAGGGTCTGTGATGTCTCGGATCGTATCTTTGGGGTACTGAAGGGAGAGGGTGACCAGCCTCAAGTTGTTGTCCATGTAGGTACCAACGACGTAGGTAGAGGGAGGGATAGGGATGTAAGGCAGCATTTCAGGGAGCAAGGGTGGAAGCTGAGAGCAAGAACAAACAGAGTTATTATCTCTGGATTGTTACCCGTACCACGTGATAGCGAGGCAAGGAATAGGGAGAGATATCAACTGGACACGTGGTTGCAAGGATGGTGCAGGAGGGAGGGTTTCAGGTTTTTGGATAATTGGGGCTCATTCTGGGGAAGGTGGGACTTGTACAAACAGGACGGTCTTCGCATGAACCAGGGGGTACGAATATCCTGGGTGGGAAGTTTGCTGGTGCTATTCGGGTGGGTTTAAACTTGCTCAGCAAATGGATGGGAACCTGTGGTGTAGTTCCAGTGCACAGGAGGATGAGAGTAGGGAGGGCATGGACAGAATTTCACAGTCACAGGAATGTGCTGGCAGACACAAGCAGGTTTGAAGTGTCTATTTCAACACCAGGAGTATCCGGAATAAGGTAGGTGAGCTTGCAGCATGGATAGGTACCTGAGACTTTGATGTTTTGGCCATTTCGGAGACATGGATAGAGCAGGGTCAGGAATGGATGTTGCAGGTTCCAGGGTTTAGATCTTTCATTAAGATCAGGGAAGGTGGTAAAAGAGGGGGAAGTGTGGCTTTGTTAATCAATGACAGTATAACGATGGATGGAAGAACTTTTGACGAGAACTCGTCTGCTGAGGTGGTATGGGCTGAGGTTAGAAACAGGAGAGGAGAGGTCACACTGCTTGGAGCTTTTTTTGGGCCTCCCAAAGTTCCAGGGATGTGGAGGAGAGGATCGGCAAAACAGTTCTGGGTAGGAGTGAAAGGAACAGAGTGGTCATTATGGGGGACTTTAACTTCCCCAACATTGACTGAAAATGCTATAACTCTAGTACATCAGATGGATCAGTTTTTGTCCAATGTGTGCAGGAGGGTTTCCTGACACAGTATGTCGAAGAGCCAACAAGAGGGTCGGCCACACTGGATCTGGTGCTTGGTAATGAACCAGGCCAGGTGTTTGATTTAGTTGTAGGTGAGCACTTTGGAGAGAGTGACCATAATTCAGTTACGTTTAGTTTAGCGATGGAAAGGGATCGGTACATGCCACAAGTCAAGAGTTATAGATGGGGGAAGGACAGTTATAATGCAATTAGGCAAGAATTAGGATGCATAGAATTGGGTAGCAAAATGTAGGGGATGCAGACAATGGAAATGTGGAGCTGGTTTAAGGAACAGATATTGCGTGTCCTTGATAGGTATGTCCCTGTCAGGCAGGGAGGAAGTGATAAGGTGAGGGAACCGTGGTTTACAACAGAAATTGCATCTCCTGTTATGAAGAAGAAGGAGGCTTATGTGTTGATGGGGCAAGATGGTTCAGATGAGGCGATGGAGAGTTACAGATCAGCTCGGAAGGATTTAAAGAGAGAGTTAAGAAGAGCAAAGAGAGGACACGAGCAGTCTTTAACAAATAGAATAAAGGAGAACCCTAAACCTTTCTATCAGAGAGGTGCTAAATGAATATTTCTCATTGGTTTTCACTCAGGAAAAGGAAAATATTGTAGAGGAAAAGACTGAGATACAGGCTATTAGACTAGAAAGAACTGAGGTTAGTAAGGAGGTGGTGTTATCAATTCTAAAAGGTGTGAAAATAGATAAGTACCCTGGGCTGGATGGGATTTATCTGAGGATTCTCTGCGAGGCTAGGGAGGAGATGGTAGAGCCTTCAGCCTTGATATTTGAGTCGTCATTGTCTACAGGTTTAGCACCTGAGGACTGGAGGACAGCAAATGTTGTGCCCTTGTTCAAGAAGGGCAGCAGAGATGACCCAGGTAATTATAGACCAGTGAGCCTTACTTCTGTTGTAGGAAAGGTTTTGGTAAGGAGTATAAGAGATAAGATTTATAATCATCGAGCAAGCAACAATTTGGTTGGAGATAGTCAACATGGTTTCGTCAAGGGCAGGTCGTGTCTCTCAAACCTCATTGAATTTTTTGGGAAGGTGACCGAGCATTGCTGTTTGTCATTTTTATAAATGATTTGGATGCAGGCATAGGTGGATGGGTTAGTATGTTTGCAGACGACAGTAAAGTCAGTGGAGTAGTGGACAGTGTGGAAGAATGTGGCAGGGGGACTTGGATAAACTGTAGAATTGGGCTGAGAGGTGGCAAATGGAGTTCAATGCAGCTAAATATGAGGTGATTCACTTTGGGAAGAACATAGAACAGTACAGCACAGAACAGGCCCTTCAGCCCACAATGTTGTGCCGACCACTGATCCTCATGTATGCACCCTCAAATTTCTGTGACCATATGCATGTCTAGCAGTCTCTTAAATGTCCCCAATGACCTCACTTCCACAACTGCTGCTGGTAACGCATTCCATGCTCTCTCAACTCTCTGTGTAAAGAACCTGCCTCTGACATCCCCTCTATACTTTCCTCCAACCAGCTTAAAACTATGACCCCTCGTGTTAGTTATTTCTGCCCTGGGAAATAATCTCTGGCTATCGACTCTATCTATGCCTCTCATTATCTTGTATACCTCAATTAGGTCCCCTCCTCCTTTTCTCCAATGAAAAAAGTCCGAGCTCAGTCAACCTCTC
>NC_057731.1:56606919-56640926 GCF_004010195.1 Chiloscyllium plagiosum | reverse complement strand
ACTGGTCTGTAATTGCCTGGGATTTCCCTATTTCCTTTCTTGAAGAGCGGAATTACATTTGCCTCTCTCCAGTCCTCAGATACGACTCCATTGGAGAGCGAGGATGAAAAGATCTTCGCAAGTGGCGAAGCAATTTCATTTCTCGTTTCCCAAAGCAGCCGAGGACAAATCTGGTCCGGGCCTGGCGACTTGTCAATCTTAATGTTTGACAAAATTTTCAGCACATCAGCTTCCTCTATCTCTATCCATTCCAGCGTGCACACCTGCTCTTCAAAGGTTTCATTCACTACAAAGTTCATTTCTTTCATAAAGACAGAAGTAAAATACTCATTTAGGGCTTCTCCTACCTCCTCAGACTCCACACACAAGTTCCCTATGCTATAACAGGAAGGCAGAATGCTGGGTCAATAGAAAGATTCTTGGTAGTGTGGAGGTGCAGAGGGATCTTGGAGTCCATACACATAGATCCCTGAAAGTTGCCACCCAGGTTGACAGTGCCGTTAAGAAGGCATACAGTGTGTTAGGTTTCATTGGTAGAGGGATTGAGTTCCGGAACCACAATATCATCCTGCAACTATACAAAGTGCTGGTGCAGCCACACTTGGAATATTGTGTACAGTTCTGGTCGCCCCCATTACAGGAAGGATTTGGAAGCATTGGAAAAGGTGCAGAGGAGATTTACCAGGATATTGCCTGGTCTGGAGGGAAGGTCTTATGAGGAAAGTTTGAGAGACTTGAGTCAGTTCTCATTGGAGAGAAGAAGGCTAAGAGGGGATTTAATGGAGACATATAAGATGATCAGAGGATTAGATAGGGTAGACAGTGAAAGTGTTTTTTCCTAGGATGATGATGTCAGCTTGTACGAGGGGGAATAACTACAAATTGAGGAGTGATAAATTTAAGTCTAAAGTCAAAAGCAGGTTCTTTACTCAGAGAGTGGTAAGGGCATGGAATGCCCTGCCTGCCAATGTAGTCAAACTCAGCCACATTTAGGGGCATTTAAACAATCCTTGGATAAGCATATAGATGATGATGGGATAGTGTCGGGTCTTGGGCGTAGGTTAGTTCATAGGTTGGCACAACATCGAGGGCTGAATGGCCTGTTCTGCACTGTATTGTTCTATGTTCTATATAACTCAGAGTGGGAACGGTGAGGGGAGCAGGTTAATCCAGGGCATTGCTGAGTAATAACGTCCAAATTTGCTTCCTCTCGTTTCTCATTGTATCTTAGAGCAATCAGCCTGCTCTTACAAATCCACATGGAAATAATCAATGCAAGCAAGAGCTACCCATCAGTTGGCTCTGACTAGAGACGCTTTAGCCTGCAAGAAATAAAGTTACATTGAAACAGCCATTTGAGCCAACCAGTTCACGCTAGTGTTTATCAGCCACATGAATAATAGTCCCATCCTGTTATGATGTCTCATTAATCATAGGACAGTGTTGCTGTAGCATTCTACCAGGCTTTGCTTTTTAATGGATCCCTGGCGACATGGGTGTTTTCCTCATCGTGGAAAATATCGAATAATGTTTTTGCACATTAGCATCTTTTTAACCTGGGTTACTGCACATTCACATGCAGCCATGGATGATGTAGGGAAAATTACACTAATTTTGGGTGCAGAAGTAGTGTGGGGGAAGAGAGGGGGGAAATAGAAAAGAGATTAAATATAATAAATAGGAGATTCAGAAGGTCTCCTCAGTCTAGGTCCTAGCTTGAAGTGAGCTAGTCACAACCCATTGTACTGTCTGGAGTTGGTGTTGCTCAAAAGAATATAGAATCCCTACAGTGCCGATAGAGACTATTTGGCCCATCAAGTCTGCACTGACCCTCCAAAGAGTATCTCACCTAGACCCACTTCTCCACCCTAACCCTGCATTAACCATGGCCAATTCACCTAACCTTCACATCTTTGGTCTGTGGGAGGAAACCAGAGCAAACCCATGCAGAATGTGAAAGCTCCACACAGACATGCACCCAAGGCTGGAATTGAACCCAGGTTCCTGGCGCTATGAGGCAGCAGTGAACCACTGAGCCACTGTGCTGCCCTTTTTGTTTCTTTCAACCACCATCTTACCTTTTCTGAAATGATGTTGTGATTTTTGCTTCAGCCAATCGCTCTAATTTTGCAAGGCATCGCCTTTCTACTTCTGTGGGAACGGAATCCCTCGCCTCTAATCTTACAGCTGTGTCACTTTCTCATGGAGGCTGCCCGTCTTAGTCTGTCTGAATTACCTTTTGAATTCAGCGAGTGCAGTTTAACTTGGAATATGTCCATCCACTATTGAGAAGGCCATCAGTCAGTAATAATGATGAGGTAGTTTCTGTTTTACATCTTGATCCATTCAGGTAGCAGCTTTGGGGATTTTTTAGGCAGAAAGCTGAGAGATTGGGGTAATTATTTGCCTTGGTGCTGATTGATTATCTGTTCATTGACACCAGTAGATCTGATTGTATCAATTTTCCATCGTTATCCTTTTCATTTTCAGAGACTGACAGCATGGAGTCACTGATCCATAACTATTGGATAACTATATGTCAAATTGTTTCCTTTATAATTGGTCCTGTAAAATTCCTCTGATCCATGAAACCATAAAGGTTAGAGGCTTCATTGATCTATTGAAAGGAGATTGCAGACAAATGCCTTTCCTGCTTATATTGATCATTCCTGTTAGCGGTTGGTAAATTGACCGGCCAGCCTGGTCTCTCAAAAGGCAGTAAGTGCTCTGAAAGATTGGTTGAGTTAACCATTTCTAACTCTGTTGATGTCATTGGGTAAGGCAGCGTAGACAATGTACCACTGGATAACTGAAGGGTACCCATGGTCCACCAACTCTAACATGTGTCAGCTACTCTGAAGCTGCATTCTTATAAAGGAGTATGTATATCATTCATAAAATTCCTGGATTTTTATTCTACAGGAGTAGGCCATTCAGCCCCTCAAGCCTGCCTTGCCATTTAATGACAATTGCTAATCTGTTGCTACTTCCATATTCCTGCCTTTGGCTCATATTTATCCATGACAAAGTAAAACATCAGAGATTTGGAATCTGGATCAGTTGTTAATTCTACTGCCACTAGTGGAAGAGAGTTCCAAACCTCTCCCACCCTTTGCTTCCTAACATCTCTCCTGAATGCTCTCCGACTCTGCCCCTCACTCTAGTAACAGAGAGGCAGGTTCAGGCCTTCAGTTGTTTTATTGCCAAATGCTCAAATGGATGATAAAGGCTCTTTAATGTGAACCATTTCAGTTGTACATCGATCTCTTGCACCAGTGGCACTGCCAGGCTGAAGCCTAAACAAAGGTCTCGCGTTATGAGGGGCCTCTAAACATGAAGGAAACAGACAAAACTTCAAAATTTACATCATCAGTTGACAATCTAAAATGACATTTTCAACTGATATGACACCAACATCCTTACATGGAGATGCATGTATTCTGAAAGAACCCTGTTTGGATACTGACCACAGTCAGAAAGCTTTGATTTCCCCTCCATCTCCATCCAGGAAATTCAGTTCCCATGGCACATGGTTTCCCTGATGGACTGAAGCAGAGGTCAAAAACACCCTCTCAATGTTGCCCTTTCCCTTGACCTCCAATTGTGACACAATCTATTGAGAAATATTAAGTACTTTTGTGTTTTCAAGTGTTTCCCTTTTTTAAAAAACATAAATGCCTTGTGTAAAATTGCAGTTGCTGGACGATTAATCTAGAGACCCAGGGAATGTTCCGCGAGCCCACGTTTGAATTTCACCCTGGCAAATGGTGGAATTGAATTTGATCAATATCTAGAACCAAGATATAAAGACAACCATGAAACCACTGTTCATTGTTAGAAAAATCCATCTGGGTCACTTTTGGGAAGGAAGCTGCCATCCTTACCTGACTTACATATGACTCCAGACCCACAGCAATGTGATTGACTCAACTGCCCTTTGAAATGTTCAAGTAAGTCCCTCAGTTGTAACAATCGCTCTTACGTCTCAAAAATGAAATGAAACCAGACTGACCACCTGGCATTGACCTAGGGGCTAGAAAAGACAATGACAGAGACTGCCTTGTCATCCCTGCACAGTCCATCCTCACTGACATCTGGGGGCTAGTGGCAAAATTGGAAGAGCTGTCCCACAGACTAGTCAAACAACAGGCTGACCTAGTCATACTCAGGGACTCATACCTTACACACACTGTCCCAGACACCACCATCATCATCCCTGGATATGTCCTGTCCCACTGGCAGGACAGACCCAGCAGAAATGGTGACACACTGGGATATAGTCAGGAGGGAGTTCCCTGGGACTCCTCAACATTGACTCTGGGCTGCACAAACTCTCATGGCTTCAGGTTAAACATGGACAAGGAAACCTCCTGCTGATTATCACATACTGTCCTCCTTCAGCTGATGAATCCAATGCCTAGATACTCCTCCATGTTGAACAACACTTGGAGGAAGCACTGAGGATGGCAAGAGCTCAAAATGTCCTCTGGGTGGGGGATTTCAATATCCACCACTAAGAGTCACTCAGCCACAGCACGACTGATCGAGCTGGTCAGGTCCTAAAGGACATTGCTGCTCGGTTGGGTCTACGGCAGGTGGTGAGGGAACCAACAAGAGGGAGAAACATACTTGACTGCACCCTTACCATCCTGCCAGCTGCAGATACATTTATTCATGACGCTATCAATAATAACAGCTACCGCACGGTCCTTGTGGAGACAAAATCCTGGTTTCACAAACCATGATAGCCTGTGTTGTATTGTGTGGTTCCATCACTGTGCTAACTGGGATAGATTTTGAGCAGATCTAGCAACTCGAAACTGGGCAGCCGGAAGATGCTGTGGGCCTTTAACAGCAGGTACAGATGTGAATATGATGTTAACACCTGACAATGGTACAATCATTAAAATCCCAGCTGCTGAACATTGATACACAAATTCAGTGATCTTGGTCTCTGGGGTGTCTCAACTGAGGGTGGTCTTTCATTCCAGATGTGAAAGGTCCTTCTGGGTGTCAATATTGTCCATTTGGGAAATTTAAAGTAATTATTCAAAAACAAATTTGATATGAGAGGGTCTACTTCAGTCAATTTGTTAATGGTGAAAAATACAATTGGGAATGGCTGACGTACAGTCCAATTAGGTAACCCTGCCTCTATTCCTGATGAAGGGCTTTTGCCCGAAACGTTGATTTTCCTGCTCCTCGGATACTGCCTGACCTGCTGTGCTTTTCCAGCCCCACTCTGATCTAGACTGTCCAATTACTGATTGTATTCACTGTTTCATCTGCAATTGCCTCTCAACATCATCTCAGCACAGCCTAGTGAAGGGTTTAAACACTGGAAATCAAATCACAAGTGCTCTGTGCATGATTGAAAAGCTTTGCTTACATATTTGAGTAGGCAACGTGGTGTAATCTTGGATCCACATCAGAGACAGCAAATGGGAGAAGGAGCATGTGCCCTGGAGGTAGGTATGAGAGTGCATAACTGCAGCTGTGTGCACATTTAGCAGGACATGGATTAACCTTTAGGAAGGTTTGGATTGCCTCAGAACAGGAATGTTCCTTGATAGACTCATTGCTAAGTTGAATTATTTTCTTGCCAACTGTGTGAAACATTCTGGAAGCAGAGCAGTTGGGAAGTTTTGCTACTTGTCTAATGCAGTGTGTAATGAACTCATCCTGCTTAAAGCTGGAAAATGTAAGAGGATTTATTTTGGATGACTTGAAAAAAGCAGGAAATTGCTTTGTCTCTTAGCTCTACCCCAGATCTTTCACATGTTAATTAACTGACTGTGATTGTAAAAGACGTACCACCCAGTGATTGTTTCCTTGTCCTCCTGTTGGTGAAACTGTGATCGGCAAAGTGCTGAAATACTGTGGCAATGATGGTAAAGTTGACTTTAGTAAGTGCTGTGGTTTGTCATCTGATAATACAACTTACTCAGCAGAAAGCTTTAGTGTTATGCAGCAAAATCTTCTGGAGGAAACACAGTATGTTCTATACATTCAATGTGTTGGACATTCATGGATCTCATTGGCTGTGTAGTAATTGATTGTTGATTCACTACAGTAATTTGTTTTGCTGTTGTGCAATGAACATCCACATTTCTTGTTGCCTTGTTAGACAGTACTCAGTTCCAAAACATCTGACACTGGGTGGGAAGCACATGCAAAGGCTCCTTCAGCCGTTACTGAGAATCACAGTTCAATTCCTAATGCTCTGATACATACTGACACAGGTGACATTGAAAAAGGTGACATGATCAGAGAAATTGGTACTGCCCAGGAGAAAATGGAGAAGTCAGAGTTTGGGTTATCAGTTCCACAAAACCAGCAAGACCCTTCAAGATGCCCTTCATACATGAAGCAAGCTTTACACACCCCTGCCACACCTCACAAAATAAATCTGAGGAAATGTTGATGAAAAGAGCAAAAGAAAGCCTGAGTGAGAACAAAGAGAATGAAGGATGATAGAGAAACTATTTCATGAGCATTATACACCAAGTGACAAGTTTTCAGTGAAATCCTTTATTTGAAGAAAAGCACCCTCAGATATCAAGATGTTGCAAACTATTTCTCATTTTTGGTTGATTTAAGTGTTTGGAAAAACAACTGATGGGAATATGCAAAGCTGCTGATAAACAATTATCCTCTCATTCCTTGTTGAAGCAATAAAGCATTTCTAAGCTTATAACAAGAAAAATGAATAAGACAAAGTTTCTGCAATATTAGGCTCTCTTTGAGTCGGATGGTAATTAATTGCTCAGGAGAAAGGCTATTTTCACAGCTCAGAATCATCAAGACTAAACTGTGATGAAGAATCATCTTGACTCAAATTGTGAGCTTGCTCCCTCTCCATGGATGCTGCCTGACCCGCTGTGATCCCCAGCACTTTTTGTTTTCAGAACAGATTCCAGCACCTGCAGTAATTTGCACAGACTAAGAATAAACTGTGAACCACAAGGCTGCATTGAGCATCATCATTAAAAAATGATGTCCACAGAATGTGATAAACTTCATAACTTTTTATTTACAAATATAAAGCTTTGATATTAGAATAATACATATTTTTCATCATGCTTTGGAGCCCCTTAAAGTTAAAATAGGTCAGGGTCTCAGAGTGGCATCCTTTGGTCCTCAGCAGCCTGTTCTCTAGCTCTGATAACAAGATGTTGTCAGATTGCCATATTTGCCTCACTTATTTCCACTATAAGTTCCTTTGTCTACAGTTATAATAGAAATTGTGGTGTGTTAATTTGACAAATTTCATATTAATTACTTCAAAATTATATTGGCTGACTTTTCTGAAAAAGACTGTAACAAATAAACATTTTTTTTGCCTTTCTGGTTATTGATAAACACCTCACACTCAACATTTTGAGAAGTCTGCACCCTCAGATGTTTGTTGGTAAATGTATCAAAGTTAAAGAGACAGACAGAAACACTCCTTCCTGTTGTCATGTCAAATACCCTCCCAGATGGCGTTGTCAGGACATTTCCAGCCTATTGCTGCAGCTCACTCCCACCTTCTCCAGGTAATTAGCGGGGACGAGGGGGTGGGCAATGGAAAGAACACATGCAACAGTATGTTCCTAGAATGAAAAGAATAGGATTTCAAATAGAAACCTGAGGCAGATTTTGCTGGGCTCAGAAGGATGCAGGAGAAATATTTGTGTTATTTTCTTTAAATCAAACAATGAGAGTGGCATTTTCATCATTTGTATTTTTTGGACAATGACAACTTGTAGTGATGAAGTTAAGGCAAATGGAATCAGTTCAGTTTATGAAACCTGGCTGGCATGGACCAGTTGGGCCAAACAGCCTGTCCCTGTATAACTCGATGAAGGCTTTCAGCATGCTTGCCTTCATTGCTGAGAGCATTGAGTATTGGAATTGGGATGTCATGTTGTGGTCATACAGGACGTTGGTGGGGCCACATTTGTGTATGGTATTGCATATAGTTCTGCTGGTTACCCTGTTATAGGAAGGACATTATTAAACTGGAGAGGGTTCAGAAGAGGTTTACCACGTTGTTACCAGGAATGGAGGGTTTGACTTATAAGGAGAGGCTGGAAACGCTGGGACTTTTTTCACTGCAGTCCAGGAGATTGAAGGGTGACCGTATTGAAATTTATAAAATCATGAGGGGTATAGATACGTTGAATGGAAGATGTTTTTTCCCTAAGGTGGGGAATTTCAAGGCAAGGGGCATATTTTTAAGATGAGAAGAGAAAGATTTAACAAAGATATGAGGGGCATTTTTTAATGCAGAGTGGTTTGGGAGTGGAATGAATTCCCAAAGGAAGGGATGGATACAGGTACAGTTATAATGTTTAAGTACATTAATAGAAAAGGTTTGGAGGGCAGATGGGATTAATTTAGTTTGAAATTATAATTAGAATGGACTGGTTGGACTGAAGAGTCTGTTTCTGTGCTGTTTGACTCTATTCTGCTCAAGCTGCCAGGAGATAGCATTGTTGCTTCTCCGCTTCATGCGACATTGTTGAATTGAAAGTGGACAGTGAGCTTGCGTCAGCTCATCTGAGATTCACTTATTGGATTGACTAATTTAACTGAACAGTACATCTCAAACAACAAAAATGGCATAAATATGTAGAACAGACTTGTGAACAAAGTGGTAGAAATGGCCATCTTGGAAGCTTGGAGAAGCTTCAGTGGGAAAATGAAATGGTCTTCCTGGATGAATGAAAAGTGAAGGATAGGACTGACTTCTGGTTGACCATTGTGTATTGGGAGGAGGTAGAGAAGCCAGGGGCTGGGAGCTCAGATCAGTCAGAAAGAGACGGGATTGAAAGGTGAAGTAATCCTTTCTTAATGTGAACTTTGATTTCCATTCCAATCTTCAGAGGCTCCGAGCCACTACTGTACAATTAGAACAAGCTCACAAACAGGTGAAGGACTGATGGCTCCCTGGGCTGTAGTATACAGTTTGAAAGGATTAATGCCTGGAGCTGTGTGAGTAACACCTTCCACTGGGCTGATATAAGGAATCCCATCAGTGAGTGAATCACTGAACCCGAGTTGGTCTTGCATTTGTACAGTTTCTTAATATGTAAGAAAATAGTGATTGATGAAACTGATTGTCTCTCCTAGCCAGACTAACCAAACATACAACATGAGCTGCTGTATGATCCATTTAAGGGAAGGGTGTATAAGTGTTTGGGTTAAGTATTTCTTACTCAGTGCATAGAATGTGCAACTCTGTATGATAGCATTGCTGAAGTATGTAGCAATAAGGGGAGATGGGGTTTGGTCAGGAAAGCGGTTAAAAGGATAGATTTTACTTGCTCCACCATTGGTGACAATGAATATAGAACCATACAGCACAGTACAGGCCCTTCGGCCTTCAACGTTGTGCTGGTCTTTTATCCTACTCTAAGATCAGACTAACCTTTATACCCTTCATTTTGCTAACTTCCATGTGCCTATCCAAGATTTGCTTAAATGTCCCTAATGTCTCTGACTCTACTCCCACTGCTGGTAGTGCATTCCACGTACCCACCACTCCCTGTGTAAAGAACCTACCTCTGACATGTCTCCCAAACCTTTCTCCAAACACCTTAAAATTATGCCCCCTCGTGACAGCCATTTCTGCCCTGGGAAAATGTCTCTATATTTATGCCTCTCGCCATCTTGTACACCTCTATCAAATCACCTCTCATCCTTATAGAGTCATAGAGATGTACAGCACGGAACCAGATACTTCGGTCCAACCCGTCCATGCTGACCAGATATCCCAACCCAGTCTTGTCCCACCTGCCAGCACCCGGCACATATCCCTCCAAACCCTTCCTATTCATATACCCATCCAAATGCCTCTTAAATGTTGCAATCATACCAGCTTCCACCACATTCTCTAGCAGCTCATTCCATACACTTACCACCCTCTGTGTGAAAACGTTGCCCCTTAGGTCTCTTTTATACCTTTCCCCTCTCACTCTAAACCTATGCCCTCTAGTTCTTTTCTCCCCAACCCCAGGGAAAAGACTTTGTCTATTTACCCTATCCATGCCCCTATGATTTTGTAAACCTCTATAAGGTCACCCCTCAACCTCTGACACTCCAGGGAAAACAGCCCCAGCCTATTCAGCCTCCCCCTGTAGCTCAAATCGTCTAAACCAGGCAACATCCTTGTAAATCTTTTCTGAACCCTTTCAAGTTTCACGACATCTTTCCCGATAGGAAGGAGACCAGAATTGCGCGCAATATTCCAACAGTGGCCTAACCAACGTCCTGTACAGCCGCAACATGACCTCCCGACTCCTGGACTCAATACTCTGACCAATAAAAGAAAGCATACCAAACGCCATCTTCACTATCCTATCCACCTACGCCTCCACTTTCAAGGAGCTATGAACCTGCACTCCAAGGTCTCTTTGTTCAGCAACACTCCCTAGGACCTTACCATTAAGTGTATATGTCCTACGAAGACTTGCTTTCCCAAAATGTAGCACCTTGCGTTTATCTGAATTAAACTCCATCTGCCACTTCTCAGCCCCATTGGCCCATCTGGTCAAGATCCTGTTGTAATCTGAGAGTAACCTTCTTCGCTGTCCACTACACCTCCAATTTTGGTGTCATCTGCCAACTTACTGACTATACCTCTTATGCTCATATCCAAATCTTCATTTCAATGAAAAAAGCCGTAACTCCCTTAACCTTTCTTCATAAGGCCTGCCCACCAGTCCAGGCAGAATTCTGGTAAATCTCCTGGATGAATTACTAAGTAGCGAAGGCTCAGCTAATGTGTTTAGATCAATTTCCAGCCTTTCCGTCTCCTGAAATCAGTTTCAATTCCAATCCCTCTCCCACCGATCCCACAGTGGGATGGGGAGGTGGGAAGTGAGTGCAAGAGGGTGGGGATAGGGACCTGATCCTGAGCTCTTCACTGAAAATACCAATCTTCCTTCATTTCAAATGTCCCCATCAGCGACAGGGTGATCCCTTAGGGATTCAATCCCATGGCTCCAGAAATAATTCCTGGGATTACTAAACCACTTCCTTTTCCCACCATCTCCCAGAGGACTGCAGATGTTGGAGATCAGAGTTGAAGGGTGTTGTGCTGGAAAAGCACAGCCAGTCAGGCAGAATCAGAGGAGCAGGAAATTCGATGTTTCTGGCATATTCCTGATGACGGGCTTATGCCTGAAATGTCGACTCTCCTGCTCTTCGGATGCTGCCTGACCGGCTGTGCTTTTCCAGCACCACAAATCTCCTTTGCACCCTTTCTAAAGCTTTCACAACTTTCTTATAATGAGGTGACCTGAACTGGACATAATATTCTAAGTAGGCAAAAGTGAGGACTGGAGATTAGGGTCAAGAGTGTGGTGCTGGAAAAGCACAGCAGGTCAGCCTCTATAGAGCTATGGCATAGCCTCATGGCTCTTAAGCTCAATCCCTTTGCTGATGAGAGCTAACACAGTGTACACCTTCAGCGGTTTGGACAGCAAGCTCCAGAATTCCTTCCCTAAACATTTCCTTCCTATTTCTTTTCTCCTTTAAAACCTATTTCTTTGATCCGACTTTTGGTCACCTGCTCTGATCTGTCCTCTTATAAACTCAGCACAATGCTCCTGAGAAGTACCTTGGGATAGTTTTTCTTCTATGACAGGCACTAGATAAATGCAGGTTGTTGTTGTTGTTCGTAGACTTGTCTTTCCAAGCTGCCCCTCTGCCTGTATTTTCATTCCAGCTCCTCTCATTTTGTGCTGGCAGTCCCTGGTATTCACGCACTGACTTTACTCAGCTCCTCATTCTCTGCCGTTGTGTTGAATTTTAATGATGAGGACCATAGAATCTGACAGGAGAGGCCATTTGGCCCATTCATTTGTGCTGGCTCTGGTGGAGTTTTTTTATTTGGACTTGCATCACTGCGTGGGTATGTTTTCAGTCTGGGGGAGGGATGATAGTGGTGGGAGAAGGAAGTGGTTTAGTAATCCCAGGAATTCATTTCTGGAGCCATGGGATTGAATCCCTAAGGGATCACCCTGTGGCTGATGGGGACATTTCAAATGAAGAAAGATTGGTATATTCAGTGCAGAGCCCAGCGCCAGGTCCCTGTCCCCACCCTCTCACACTCATCTCCCACCCCCCATCTCACTACGGGATCGGTGGGAGAGGGATTGGAATTGATACTGAAGACAGAAAGGCTGGAAATTGATCAAAACACGAGCTGAGCCATTGCTACTTTGTAATTTATCCATACGAACTAAGACCATCTTCCAGGAAAATCACCATTTTATTTTTTTTTAGTGAGGTGTGATCAAAACAGTGAAGGGGAGGGTAGGGACTAAATCAAAATAGAGTTGGAGGGAAAATCACCATTTTAAAAGCTGTAATAACAGAATGTCCCTGAAAATAACACGTACATTCATTCTCCTCAAAGAGAAATCTCGTTTACTGACAATTAACACAGACATGTACAATTTCACCTCATCTTTGAGCCGCATTTACAGTCCATGGGTCATTTTCAAAGTTGAGAATATGTTTGTAATTATTCATTTTAAAAATGCACATTGTGTTTGATTGCGGCTGGCATTTAGTCTGAAGAGACAGAGTGATGGACAGGGGATGGGGAGGGTGATGGACAGGAACCGGGGAGGGTGATGGACAGGAACCGGGGAGGGTGATGGACAGGGGACGGGGAGGGTGATGGACAGGGGACGGGGAGGGTGATGGACAGTGGGACGGGGAGAGTGATGGACAGGGGACGGGGAGGGTGATGGACAGTGGGACGGGGAGAGTGATGGACAGGGGACGGGGAGGGTGATGGACAGTGGGACGGGGAGAGTGATGGACAGGGGACGGGGAGGGTGATGGACAGTGGGACGGGGAGAGTGATGGACAGGGGACGGGGAGGGTGATGGACAGTGGGACGGGGAGAGTGATGGACAGGGGACGGGGAGGGTGATGGACAGTGGGACGGGGAGAGTGATGGACAGGGGACGGGGAGGGTGATGGACAGTGGGACGGGGAGAGTGATGGACAGGGGACGGGGAGGGTGATGGACAGTGGGACGGGGAGAGTGATGGACAGGGGACGGGGAGGGTGATGGACAGTGGGACGGGGAGAGTGATGGACAGGGGACGGGGAGGGTGATGGACAGTGGGACGGGGAGAGTGATGGACAGGGGACGGGGAGGGTGATGGACAGTGGGACGGGGAGAGTGATGGACAGGGGACGGGGAGGGTGATGGACAGTGGGACGGGGAGAGTGATGGACAGGGGACGGGGAGGGTGATGGACAGTGGGACGGGGAGAGTGATGGACAGGGGACGGGGAGGGTGATGGACAGTGGGACGGGGAGAGTGATGGACAGGGGACGGGGAGGGTGATGGACAGTGGGACGGGGAGAGTGATGGACAGGGGACGGGGAGGGTGATGGACAGTGGGACGGGGAGAGTGATGGACAGGGGACGGGGAGGGTGATGGACAGTGGGACGGGGAGAGTGATGGACAGGGGACGGGGAGGGTGATGGACAGTGGGACGGGGAGAGTGATGGACAGGGGACGGGGAGGGTGATGGACAGTGGGACGGGGAGAGTGATGGACAGGGGACGGGGAGGGTGATGGACAGTGGGACGGGGAGAGTGATGGACAGGGGACGGGGAGGGTGATGGACAGTGGGACGGGGAGAGTGATGGACAGGGGACGGGGAGGGTGATGGACAGTGGGACGGGGAGAGTGATGGACAGGGGACGGGGAGGGTGATGGACAGTGGGACGGGGAGAGTGATGGACAGGGGACGGGGAGGGTGATGGACAGTGGGACGGGGAGAGTGATGGACAGGGGACGGGGAGGGTGATGGACAGTGGGACGGGGAGAGTGATGGACAGGGGACGGGGAGGGTGATGGACAGTGGGACGGGGAGAGTGATGGACAGGGGACGGGGAGGGTGATGGACAGTGGGACGGGGAGAGTGATGGACAGGGGACGGGGAGGGTGATGGACAGTGGGACGGGGAGAGTGATGGACAGGGGACGGGGAGGGTGATGGACAGTGGGACGGGGAGAGTGATGGACAGGGGACGGGGAGGGTGATGGACAGTGGGACGGGGAGAGTGATGGACAGGGGACGGGGAGGGTGATGGACAGTGGGACGGGGAGAGTGATGGACAGGGGACGGGGAGGGTGATGGACAGTGGGACGGGGAGAGTGATGGACAGGGGACGGGGAGGGTGATGGACAGTGGGACGGGGAGAGTGATGGACAGGGGACGGGGAGGGTGATGGACAGTGGGACGGGGAGAGTGATGGACAGGGGACGGGGAGGGTGATGGACAGTGGGACGGGGAGAGTGATGGACAGGGGACGGGGAGGGTGATGGACAGTGGGACGGGGAGAGTGATGGACAGGGGACGGGGAGGGTGATGGACAGTGGGACGGGGAGAGTGATGGACAGGGGACGGGGAGGGTGATGGACAGTGGGACGGGGAGAGTGATGGACAGGGGACGGGGAGGGTGATGGACAGTGGGACGGGGAGAGTGATGGACAGGGGACGGGGAGGGTGATGGACAGTGGGACGGGGAGAGTGATGGACAGGGGACGGGGAGGGTGATGGACAGTGGGACGGGGAGAGTGATGGACAGGGGACGGGGAGGGTGATGGACAGTGGGACGGGGAGAGTGATGGACAGGGGACGGGGAGGGTGATGGACAGTGGGACGGGGAGAGTGATGGACAGGGGACGGGGAGGGTGATGGACAGTGGGACGGGGAGAGTGATGGACAGGGGACGGGGAGGGTGATGGACAGTGGGACGGGGAGAGTGATGGACAGGGGACGGGGAGGGTGATGGACAGTGGGACGGGGAGAGTGATGGACAGGGGACGGGGAGGGTGATGGACAGTGGGACGGGGAGAGTGATGGACAGGGGACGGGGAGGGTGATGGACAGTGGGACGGGGAGAGTGATGGACAGGGGACGGGGAGGGTGATGGACAGTGGGACGGGGAGAGTGATGGACAGGGGACGGGGAGGGTGATGGACAGTGGGACGGGGAGAGTGATGGACAGGGGACGGGGAGGGTGATGGACAGTGGGACGGGGAGAGTGATGGACAGGGGACGGGGAGGGTGATGGACAGTGGGACGGGGAGAGTGATGGACAGGGGACGGGGAGGGTGATGGACAGTGGGACGGGGAGAGTGATGGACAGGGGACGGGGAGGGTGATGGACAGTGGGACGGGGAGAGTGATGGACAGGGGACGGGGAGGGTGATGGACAGTGGGACGGGGAGAGTGATGGACAGGGGACGGGGAGGGTGATGGACAGTGGGACGGGGAGAGTGATGGACAGGGGACGGGGAGGGTGATGGACAGTGGGACGGGGAGAGTGATGGACAGGGGACGGGGAGGGTGATGGACAGTGGGACGGGGAGAGTGATGGACAGGGGACGGGGAGGGTGATGGACAGTGGGACGGGGAGAGTGATGGACAGGGGACGGGGAGGGTGATGGACAGTGGGACGGGGAGAGTGATGGACAGGGGACGGGGAGGGTGATGGACAGTGGGACGGGGAGAGTGATGGACAGGGGACGGGGAGGGTGATGGACAGTGGGACGGGGAGAGTGATGGACAGGGGACGGGGAGGGTGATGGACAGTGGGACGGGGAGAGTGATGGACAGGGGACGGGGAGGGTGATGGACAGTGGGACGGGGAGAGTGATGGACAGGGGACGGGGAGGGTGATGGACAGTGGGACGGGGAGAGTGATGGACAGGGGACGGGGAGGGTGATGGACAGTGGGACGGGGAGAGTGATGGACAGGGGACGGGGAGGGTGATGGACAGTGGGACGGGGAGAGTGATGGACAGGGGACGGGGAGGGTGATGGACAGTGGGACGGGGAGAGTGATGGACAGGGGACGGGGAGGGTGATGGACAGTGGGACGGGGAGAGTGATGGACAGGGGACGGGGAGGGTGATGGACAGTGGGACGGGGAGAGTGATGGACAGGGGACGGGGAGGGTGATGGACAGTGGGACGGGGAGAGTGATGGACAGGGGACGGGGAGGGTGATGGACAGTGGGACGGGGAGAGTGATGGACAGGGGACGGGGAGGGTGATGGACAGTGGGACGGGGAGAGTGATGGACAGGGGACGGGGAGGGTGATGGACAGTGGGACGGGGAGAGTGATGGACAGGGGACGGGGAGGGTGATGGACAGTGGGACGGGGAGAGTGATGGACAGGGGACGGGGAGGGTGATGGACAGTGGGACGGGGAGAGTGATGGACAGGGGACGGGGAGGGTGATGGACAGTGGGACGGGGAGAGTGATGGACAGGGGACGGGGAGGGTGATGGACAGTGGGACGGGGAGAGTGATGGACAGGGGACGGGGAGGGTGATGGACAGTGGGACGGGGAGAGTGATGGACAGGGGACGGGGAGGGTGATGGACAGTGGGACGGGGAGAGTGATGGACAGGGGACGGGGAGGGTGATGGACAGTGGGACGGGGAGAGTGATGGACAGGGGACGGGGAGGGTGATGGACAGTGGGACGGGGAGAGTGATGGACAGGGGACGGGGAGGGTGATGGACAGTGGGACGGGGAGAGTGATGGACAGGGGACGGGGAGGGTGATGGACAGTGGGACGGGGAGAGTGATGGACAGGGGACGGGGAGGGTGATGGACAGTGGGACGGGGAGAGTGATGGACAGGGGACGGGGAGGGTGATGGACAGTGGGACGGGGAGAGTGATGGACAGGGGACGGGGAGGGTGATGGACAGTGGGACGGGGAGAGTGATGGACAGGGGACGGGGAGGGTGATGGACAGTGGGACGGGGAGAGTGATGGACAGGGGACGGGGAGGGTGATGGACAGTGGGACGGGGAGAGTGATGGACAGGGGACGGGGAGGGTGATGGACAGTGGGACGGGGAGAGTGATGGACAGGGGACGGGGAGGGTGATGGACAGTGGGACGGGGAGAGTGATGGACAGGGGACGGGGAGGGTGATGGACAGTGGGACGGGGAGAGTGATGGACAGGGGACGGGGAGGGTGATGGACAGTGGGACGGGGAGAGTGATGGACAGGGGACGGGGAGGGTGATGGACAGTGGGACGGGGAGAGTGATGGACAGGGGACGGGGAGGGTGATGGACAGTGGGACGGGGAGAGTGATGGACAGGGGACGGGGAGGGTGATGGACAGTGGGACGGGGAGAGTGATGGACAGGGGACGGGGAGGGTGATGGACAGTGGGACGGGGAGAGTGATGGACAGGGGACGGGGAGGGTGATGGACAGTGGGACGGGGAGAGTGATGGACAGGGGACGGGGAGGGTGATGGACAGTGGGACGGGGAGAGTGATGGACAGGGGACGGGGAGGGTGATGGACAGTGGGACGGGGAGAGTGATGGACAGGGGACGGGGAGGGTGATGGACAGTGGGACGGGGAGAGTGATGGACAGGGGACGGGGAGGGTGATGGACAGTGGGACGGGGAGAGTGATGGACAGGGGACGGGGAGGGTGATGGACAGTGGGACGGGGAGAGTGATGGACAGGGGACGGGGAGGGTGATGGACAGTGGGACGGGGAGAGTGATGGACAGGGGACGGGGAGGGTGATGGACAGTGGGACGGGGAGAGTGATGGACAGGGGACGGGGAGGGTGATGGACAGTGGGACGGGGAGAGTGATGGACAGGGGACGGGGAGGGTGATGGACAGTGGGACGGGGAGAGTGATGGACAGGGGACGGGGAGGGTGATGGACAGTGGGACGGGGAGAGTGATGGACAGGGGACGGGGAGGGTGATGGACAGTGGGACGGGGAGAGTGATGGACAGGGGACGGGGAGGGTGATGGACAGTGGGACGGGGAGAGTGATGGACAGGGGACGGGGAGGGTGATGGACAGTGGGACGGGGAGAGTGATGGACAGGGGACGGGGAGGGTGATGGACAGTGGGACGGGGAGAGTGATGGACAGGGGACGGGGAGGGTGATGGACAGTGGGACGGGGAGAGTGATGGACAGGGGACGGGGAGGGTGATGGACAGTGGGACGGGGAGAGTGATGGACAGGGGACGGGGAGGGTGATGGACAGTGGGACGGGGAGAGTGATGGACAGGGGACGGGGAGGGTGATGGACAGTGGGACGGGGAGAGTGATGGACAGGGGACGGGGAGGGTGATGGACAGTGGGACGGGGAGAGTGATGGACAGGGGACGGGGAGGGTGATGGACAGTGGGACGGGGAGAGTGATGGACAGGGGACGGGGAGGGTGATGGACAGTGGGACGGGGAGAGTGATGGACAGGGGACGGGGAGGGTGATGGACAGTGGGACGGGGAGAGTGATGGACAGGGGACGGGGAGGGTGATGGACAGTGGGACGGGGAGAGTGATGGACAGGGGACGGGGAGGGTGATGGACAGTGGGACGGGGAGAGTGATGGACAGGGGACGGGGAGGGTGATGGACAGTGGGACGGGGAGAGTGATGGACAGGGGACGGGGAGGGTGATGGACAGTGGGACGGGGAGAGTGATGGACAGGGGACGGGGAGGGTGATGGACAGTGGGACGGGGAGAGTGATGGACAGGGGACGGGGAGGGTGATGGACAGTGGGACGGGGAGAGTGATGGACAGGGGACGGGGAGGGTGATGGACAGTGGGACGGGGAGAGTGATGGACAGGGGACGGGGAGGGTGATGGACAGTGGGACGGGGAGAGTGATGGACAGGGGACGGGGAGGGTGATGGACAGTGGGACGGGGAGAGTGATGGACAGGGGACGGGGAGGGTGATGGACAGTGGGACGGGGAGAGTGATGGACAGGGGACGGGGAGGGTGATGGACAGTGGGACGGGGAGAGTGATGGACAGGGGACGGGGAGGGTGATGGACAGTGGGACGGGGAGAGTGATGGACAGGGGACGGGGAGGGTGATGGACAGTGGGACGGGGAGAGTGATGGACAGGGGACGGGGAGGGTGATGGACAGTGGGACGGGGAGAGTGATGGACAGGGGACGGGGAGGGTGATGGACAGTGGGACGGGGAGAGTGATGGACAGGGGACGGGGAGGGTGATGGACAGTGGGACGGGGAGAGTGATGGACAGGGGACGGGGAGGGTGATGGACAGTGGGACGGGGAGAGTGATGGACAGGGGACGGGGAGGGTGATGGACAGTGGGACGGGGAGAGTGATGGACAGGGGACGGGGAGGGTGATGGACAGTGGGACGGGGAGAGTGATGGACAGGGGACGGGGAGGGTGATGGACAGTGGGACGGGGAGAGTGATGGACAGGGGACGGGGAGGGTGATGGACAGTGGGACGGGGAGAGTGATGGACAGGGGACGGGGAGGGTGATGGACAGTGGGACGGGGAGAGTGATGGACAGGGGACGGGGAGGGTGATGGACAGTGGGACGGGGAGAGTGATGGACAGGGGACGGGGAGGGTGATGGACAGTGGGACGGGGAGAGTGATGGACAGGGGACGGGGAGGGTGATGGACAGTGGGACGGGGAGAGTGATGGACAGGGGACGGGGAGGGTGATGGACAGTGGGACGGGGAGAGTGATGGACAGGGGACGGGGAGGGTGATGGACAGTGGGACGGGGAGAGTGATGGACAGGGGACGGGGAGGGTGATGGACAGTGGGACGGGGAGAGTGATGGACAGGGGACGGGGAGGGTGATGGACAGTGGGACGGGGAGAGTGATGGACAGGGGACGGGGAGGGTGATGGACAGTGGGACGGGGAGAGTGATGGACAGGGGACGGGGAGGGTGATGGACAGTGGGACGGGGAGAGTGATGGACAGGGGACGGGGAGGGTGATGGACAGTGGGACGGGGAGAGTGATGGACAGGGGACGGGGAGGGTGATGGACAGTGGGACGGGGAGAGTGATGGACAGGGGACGGGGAGGGTGATGGACAGTGGGACGGGGAGAGTGATGGACAGGGGACGGGGAGGGTGATGGACAGTGGGACGGGGAGAGTGATGGACAGGGGACGGGGAGGGTGATGGACAGTGGGACGGGGAGAGTGATGGACAGGGGACGGGGAGGGTGATGGACAGTGGGACGGGGAGAGTGATGGACAGGGGACGGGGAGGGTGATGGACAGTGGGACGGGGAGAGTGATGGACAGGGGACGGGGAGGGTGATGGACAGTGGGACGGGGAGAGTGATGGACAGGGGACGGGGAGGGTGATGGACAGTGGGACGGGGAGAGTGATGGACAGGGGACGGGGAGGGTGATGGACAGTGGGACGGGGAGAGTGATGGACAGGGGACGGGGAGGGTGATGGACAGTGGGACGGGGAGAGTGATGGACAGGGGACGGGGAGGGTGATGGACAGTGGGACGGGGAGAGTGATGGACAGGGGACGGGGAGGGTGATGGACAGTGGGACGGGGAGAGTGATGGACAGGGGACGGGGAGGGTGATGGACAGTGGGACGGGGAGAGTGATGGACAGGGGACGGGGAGGGTGATGGACAGTGGGACGGGGAGAGTGATGGACAGGGGACGGGGAGGGTGATGGACAGTGGGACGGGGAGAGTGATGGACAGGGGACGGGGAGGGTGATGGACAGTGGGACGGGGAGAGTGATGGACAGGGGACGGGGAGGGTGATGGACAGTGGGACGGGGAGAGTGATGGACAGGGGACGGGGAGGGTGATGGACAGTGGGACGGGGAGAGTGATGGACAGGGGACGGGGAGGGTGATGGACAGTGGGACGGGGAGAGTGATGGACAGGGGACGGGGAGGGTGATGGACAGTGGGACGGGGAGAGTGATGGACAGGGGACGGGGAGGGTGATGGACAGTGGGACGGGGAGAGTGATGGACAGGGGACGGGGAGGGTGATGGACAGTGGGACGGGGAGAGTGATGGACAGGGGACGGGGAGGGTGATGGACAGTGGGACGGGGAGAGTGATGGACAGGGGACGGGGAGGGTGATGGACAGTGGGACGGGGAGAGTGATGGACAGGGGACGGGGAGGGTGATGGACAGTGGGACGGGGAGAGTGATGGACAGGGGACGGGGAGGGTGATGGACAGTGGGACGGGGAGAGTGATGGACAGGGGACGGGGAGGGTGATGGACAGTGGGACGGGGAGAGTGATGGACAGGGGACGGGGAGGGTGATGGACAGTGGGACGGGGAGAGTGATGGACAGGGGACGGGGAGGGTGATGGACAGTGGGACGGGGAGAGTGATGGACAGGGGACGGGGAGGGTGATGGACAGTGGGACGGGGAGAGTGATGGACAGGGGACGGGGAGGGTGATGGACAGTGGGACGGGGAGAGTGATGGACAGGGGACGGGGAGGGTGATGGACAGTGGGACGGGGAGAGTGATGGACAGGGGACGGGGAGGGTGATGGACAGTGGGACGGGGAGAGTGATGGACAGGGGACGGGGAGGGTGATGGACAGTGGGACGGGGAGAGTGATGGACAGGGGACGGGGAGGGTGATGGACAGTGGGACGGGGAGAGTGATGGACAGGGGACGGGGAGGGTGATGGACAGTGGGACGGGGAGAGTGATGGACAGGGGACGGGGAGGGTGATGGACAGTGGGACGGGGAGAGTGATGGACAGGGGACGGGGAGGGTGATGGACAGTGGGACGGGGAGAGTGATGGACAGGGGACGGGGAGGGTGATGGACAGTGGGACGGGGAGAGTGATGGACAGGGGACGGGGAGGGTGATGGACAGTGGGACGGGGAGAGTGATGGACAGGGGACGGGGAGGGTGATGGACAGTGGGACGGGGAGAGTGATGGACAGGGGACGGGGAGGGTGATGGACAGTGGGACGGGGAGAGTGATGGACAGGGGACGGGGAGGGTGATGGACAGTGGGACGGGGAGAGTGATGGACAGGGGACGGGGAGGGTGATGGACAGTGGGACGGGGAGAGTGATGGACAGGGGACGGGGAGGGTGATGGACAGTGGGACGGGGAGAGTGATGGACAGGGGACGGGGAGGGTGATGGACAGTGGGACGGGGAGAGTGATGGACAGGGGACGGGGAGGGTGATGGACAGTGGGACGGGGAGAGTGATGGACAGGGGACGGGGAGGGTGATGGACAGTGGGACGGGGAGAGTGATGGACAGGGGACGGGGAGGGTGATGGACAGTGGGACGGGGAGAGTGATGGACAGGGGACGGGGAGGGTGATGGACAGTGGGACGGGGAGAGTGATGGACAGGGGACGGGGAGGGTGATGGACAGTGGGACGGGGAGAGTGATGGACAGGGGACGGGGAGGGTGATGGACAGTGGGACGGGGAGAGTGATGGACAGGGGACGGGGAGGGTGATGGACAGTGGGACGGGGAGAGTGATGGACAGGGGACGGGGAGGGTGATGGACAGTGGGACGGGGAGAGTGATGGACAGGGGACGGGGAGGGTGATGGACAGTGGGACGGGGAGAGTGATGGACAGGGGACGGGGAGGGTGATGGACAGTGGGACGGGGAGAGTGATGGACAGGGGACGGGGAGGGTGATGGACAGTGGGACGGGGAGAGTGATGGACAGGGGACGGGGAGGGTGATGGACAGTGGGACGGGGAGAGTGATGGACAGGGGACGGGGAGGGTGATGGACAGTGGGACGGGGAGAGTGATGGACAGGGGACGGGGAGGGTGATGGACAGTGGGACGGGGAGAGTGATGGACAGGGGACGGGGAGGGTGATGGACAGTGGGACGGGGAGAGTGATGGACAGGGGACGGGGAGGGTGATGGACAGTGGGACGGGGAGAGTGATGGACAGGGGACGGGGAGGGTGATGGACAGTGGGACGGGGAGAGTGATGGACAGGGGACGGGGAGGGTGATGGACAGTGGGACGGGGAGAGTGATGGACAGGGGACGGGGAGGGTGATGGACAGTGGGACGGGGAGAGTGATGGACAGGGGACGGGGAGGGTGATGGACAGTGGGACGGGGAGAGTGATGGACAGGGGACGGGGAGGGTGATGGACAGTGGGACGGGGAGAGTGATGGACAGGGGACGGGGAGGGTGATGGACAGTGGGACGGGGAGAGTGATGGAC
Organism: Chiloscyllium plagiosum; assembly: GCF_004010195.1. Taxonomy (NCBI): domain Eukaryota; kingdom Metazoa; phylum Chordata; class Chondrichthyes; order Orectolobiformes; family Hemiscylliidae; genus Chiloscyllium; species Chiloscyllium plagiosum. The sequence goes on along the minus strand of NC_057731.1, from coordinate 56,617,905 downwards.
AGGGGACGGGGAGGGTGATGGACAGTGGGACGGGGAGAGTGATGGACAGGGGACGGGGAGGGTGATGGACAGTGGGACGGGGAGAGTGATGGACAGGGGACGGGGAGGGTGATGGACAGTGGGACGGGGAGAGTGATGGACAGGGGACGGGGAGGGTGATGGACAGTGGGACGGGGAGAGTGATGGACAGGGGACGGGGAGGGTGATGGACAGTGGGACGGGGAGAGTGATGGACAGGGGACGGGGAGGGTGATGGACAGTGGGACGGGGAGAGTGATGGACAGGGGACGGGGAGGGTGATGGACAGTGGGACGGGGAGAGTGATGGACAGGGGACGGGGAGGGTGATGGACAGTGGGACGGGGAGAGTGATGGACAGGGGACGGGGAGGGTGATGGACAGTGGGACGGGGAGAGTGATGGACAGGGGACGGGGAGGGTGATGGACAGTGGGACGGGGAGAGTGATGGACAGGGGACGGGGAGGGTGATGGACAGTGGGACGGGGAGAGTGATGGACAGGGGACGGGGAGGGTGATGGACAGTGGGACGGGGAGAGTGATGGACAGGGGACGGGGAGGGTGATGGACAGTGGGACGGGGAGAGTGATGGACAGGGGACGGGGAGGGTGATGGACAGTGGGACGGGGAGAGTGATGGACAGGGGACGGGGAGGGTGATGGACAGTGGGACGGGGAGAGTGATGGACAGGGGACGGGGAGGGTGATGGACAGTGGGACGGGGAGAGTGATGGACAGGGGACGGGGAGGGTGATGGACAGTGGGACGGGGAGAGTGATGGACAGGGGACGGGGAGGGTGATGGACAGTGGGACGGGGAGAGTGATGGACAGGGGACGGGGAGGGTGATGGACAGTGGGACGGGGAGAGTGATGGACAGGGGACGGGGAGGGTGATGGACAGTGGGACGGGGAGAGTGATGGACAGGGGACGGGGAGGGTGATGGACAGTGGGACGGGGAGAGTGATGGACAGGGGACGGGGAGGGTGATGGACAGTGGGACGGGGAGAGTGATGGACAGGGGACGGGGAGGGTGATGGACAGTGGGACGGGGAGAGTGATGGACAGGGGACGGGGAGGGTGATGGACAGTGGGACGGGGAGAGTGATGGACAGGGGACGGGGAGGGTGATGGACAGTGGGACGGGGAGAGTGATGGACAGGGGACGGGGAGGGTGATGGACAGTGGGACGGGGAGAGTGATGGACAGGGGACGGGGAGGGTGATGGACAGTGGGACGGGGAGAGTGATGGACAGGGGACGGGGAGGGTGATGGACAGTGGGACGGGGAGAGTGATGGACAGGGGACGGGGAGGGTGATGGACAGTGGGACGGGGAGAGTGATGGACAGGGGACGGGGAGGGTGATGGACAGTGGGACGGGGAGAGTGATGGACAGGGGACGGGGAGGGTGATGGACAGTGGGACGGGGAGAGTGATGGACAGGGGACGGGGAGGGTGATGGACAGTGGGACGGGGAGAGTGATGGACAGGGGACGGGGAGGGTGATGGACAGTGGGACGGGGAGAGTGATGGACAGGGGACGGGGAGGGTGATGGACAGTGGGACGGGGAGAGTGATGGACAGGGGACGGGGAGGGTGATGGACAGTGGGACGGGGAGAGTGATGGACAGGGGACGGGGAGGGTGATGGACAGTGGGACGGGGAGAGTGATGGACAGGGGACGGGGAGGGTGATGGACAGTGGGACGGGGAGAGTGATGGACAGGGGACGGGGAGGGTGATGGACAGTGGGACGGGGAGAGTGATGGACAGGGGACGGGGAGGGTGATGGACAGTGGGACGGGGAGAGTGATGGACAGGGGACGGGGAGGGTGATGGACAGTGGGACGGGGAGAGTGATGGACAGGGGACGGGGAGGGTGATGGACAGTGGGACGGGGAGAGTGATGGACAGGGGACGGGGAGGGTGATGGACAGTGGGACGGGGAGAGTGATGGACAGGGGACGGGGAGGGTGATGGACAGTGGGACGGGGAGAGTGATGGACAGGGGACGGGGAGGGTGATGGACAGTGGGACGGGGAGAGTGATGGACAGGGGACGGGGAGGGTGATGGACAGTGGGACGGGGAGAGTGATGGACAGGGGACGGGGAGGGTGATGGACAGTGGGACGGGGAGAGTGATGGACAGGGGACGGGGAGGGTGATGGACAGTGGGACGGGGAGAGTGATGGACAGGGGACGGGGAGGGTGATGGACAGTGGGACGGGGAGAGTGATGGACAGGGGACGGGGAGGGTGATGGACAGTGGGACGGGGAGAGTGATGGACAGGGGACGGGGAGGGTGATGGACAGTGGGACGGGGAGAGTGATGGACAGGGGACGGGGAGGGTGATGGACAGTGGGACGGGGAGAGTGATGGACAGGGGACGGGGAGGGTGATGGACAGTGGGACGGGGAGAGTGATGGACAGGGGACGGGGAGGGTGATGGACAGTGGGACGGGGAGAGTGATGGACAGGGGACGGGGAGGGTGATGGACAGTGGGACGGGGAGAGTGATGGACAGGGGACGGGGAGGGTGATGGACAGTGGGACGGGGAGAGTGATGGACAGGGGACGGGGAGGGTGATGGACAGTGGGACGGGGAGAGTGATGGACAGGGGACGGGGAGGGTGATGGACAGTGGGACGGGGAGAGTGATGGACAGGGGACGGGGAGGGTGATGGACAGTGGGACGGGGAGAGTGATGGACAGGGGACGGGGAGGGTGATGGACAGTGGGACGGGGAGAGTGATGGACAGGGGACGGGGAGGGTGATGGACAGTGGGACGGGGAGAGTGATGGACAGGGGACGGGGAGGGTGATGGACAGTGGGACGGGGAGAGTGATGGACAGGGGACGGGGAGGGTGATGGACAGTGGGACGGGGAGAGTGATGGACAGGGGACGGGGAGGGTGATGGACAGTGGGACGGGGAGAGTGATGGACAGGGGACGGGGAGGGTGATGGACAGTGGGACGGGGAGAGTGATGGACAGGGGACGGGGAGGGTGATGGACAGTGGGACGGGGAGAGTGATGGACAGGGGACGGGGAGGGTGATGGACAGTGGGACGGGGAGAGTGATGGACAGGGGACGGGGAGGGTGATGGACAGTGGGACGGGGAGAGTGATGGACAGGGGACGGGGAGGGTGATGGACAGTGGGACGGGGAGAGTGATGGACAGGGGACGGGGAGGGTGATGGACAGTGGGACGGGGAGAGTGATGGACAGGGGACGGGGAGGGTGATGGACAGTGGGACGGGGAGAGTGATGGACAGGGGACGGGGAGGGTGATGGACAGTGGGACGGGGAGAGTGATGGACAGGGGACGGGGAGGGTGATGGACAGTGGGACGGGGAGAGTGATGGACAGGGGACGGGGAGGGTGATGGACAGTGGGACGGGGAGAGTGATGGACAGGGGACGGGGAGGGTGATGGACAGTGGGACGGGGAGAGTGATGGACAGGGGACGGGGAGGGTGATGGACAGTGGGACGGGGAGAGTGATGGACAGGGGACGGGGAGGGTGATGGACAGTGGGACGGGGAGAGTGATGGACAGGGGACGGGGAGGGTGATGGACAGTGGGACGGGGAGAGTGATGGACAGGGGACGGGGAGGGTGATGGACAGTGGGACGGGGAGAGTGATGGACAGGGGACGGGGAGGGTGATGGACAGTGGGACGGGGAGAGTGATGGACAGGGGACGGGGAGGGTGATGGACAGTGGGACGGGGAGAGTGATGGACAGGGGACGGGGAGGGTGATGGACAGTGGGACGGGGAGAGTGATGGACAGGGGACGGGGAGGGTGATGGACAGTGGGACGGGGAGAGTGATGGACAGGGGACGGGGAGGGTGATGGACAGTGGGACGGGGAGAGTGATGGACAGGGGACGGGGAGGGTGATGGACAGTGGGACGGGGAGAGTGATGGACAGGGGACGGGGAGGGTGATGGACAGTGGGACGGGGAGAGTGATGGACAGGGGACGGGGAGGGTGATGGACAGTGGGACGGGGAGAGTGATGGACAGGGGACGGGGAGGGTGATGGACAGTGGGACGGGGAGAGTGATGGACAGGGGACGGGGAGGGTGATGGACAGTGGGACGGGGAGAGTGATGGACAGGGGACGGGGAGGGTGATGGACAGTGGGACGGGGAGAGTGATGGACAGGGGACGGGGAGGGTGATGGACAGTGGGACGGGGAGAGTGATGGACAGGGGACGGGGAGGGTGATGGACAGTGGGACGGGGAGAGTGATGGACAGGGGACGGGGAGGGTGATGGACAGTGGGACGGGGAGAGTGATGGACAGGGGACGGGGAGGGTGATGGACAGTGGGACGGGGAGAGTGATGGACAGGGGACGGGGAGGGTGATGGACAGTGGGACGGGGAGAGTGATGGACAGGGGACGGGGAGGGTGATGGACAGTGGGACGGGGAGAGTGATGGACAGGGGACGGGGAGGGTGATGGACAGTGGGACGGGGAGAGTGATGGACAGGGGACGGGGAGGGTGATGGACAGTGGGACGGGGAGAGTGATGGACAGGGGACGGGGAGGGTGATGGACAGTGGGACGGGGAGAGTGATGGACAGGGGACGGGGAGGGTGATGGACAGTGGGACGGGGAGAGTGATGGACAGGGGACGGGGAGGGGACAGGGGGCAGGGAGGGTGGTGGACAGGGGGACAGGGAGAGAGATGGACAGGGGGCAGGGAGGGTGATGTTGGGGAGGGTGCGCTCGGTCCCTGGTTGGCGGCTGCTCCCAGCCTCCGCTGTAATGCGGCAGTTCGCCGCTAGGTGACAGCAGTCCCTCGCTCTGTCCGTGGTGCTGAAACCACTCACAGCTTCTGCTGCAGGAGCTTCAGAGTCTCCCAGAAATAATAAATACAACAAACAGAACAGAACACCCACCACCACCCAGCACATACCCGACCATGGTGAGGGTGAGGGTGAGGGTGAGGGTGGACACTCCCCTGAGGGGACCTTCCTGATTGAGGGACTGAGGTTAGTGACAGTGGGTGGTGCTGTTGTTAAAGCTGGTGCAGGTCAGGGAACGGTGCGGAGGGTTTCCAGGGATTCAGTTGGCAGCACAGAGGCTATGCAAGGTTAGAGTTGGGAGGAAGGGAGGTGAGGATGGATAAGGGAATGTGATACAGGTAATAGTGAGAGTGGCAGAGCTTGAGCCTTGGTGGGAGGTGGGAGCAGTAGCAAAGATAGAGTGAGTGTGAAGTGTTCCACATCCCGGTGGGGGGGTGGAGGGGAGGGGAGAGAAGGCTATTGAGCTTATTATAGCATTGCCGGCCAGTCCTCTGCACCATGTGATAACACTGACCTGAGTGGTTTGCAGTCAAATTGGATGAGGCGTCTGGTGGGCGGTGAGGTGAGTTTCTCATTGGTTCGCAGTGAGCTGCCAATCCAGGGGATTGGAACTTGTTAACTGCCTCATTGCCTCATTAATATTCCACTTCCTATCTTACTAAACTCACCAAACTAGCTCGACAGTGAGGGGTCTCAATGTGGAAGTGTGAGTGGGTACCTGGGCTATTTCAATTCCTGAAGAAGGACTTATGCCCAAAACGTCGATTCTCCTGTTCCTTGAATGCTGCCTGATTTGCTGCAATTTTCCAGCAACACATTTTCAGCTATTTCAATTCACCCCTGACTGATCAACCTCCATGTTACTCAGCACCACACGGTATCTCAGGACATGACCCACTATCACTGGCCACATTCACCCCTGTTCCACAGATATTGCCAATCTCACATGATAATCACTCAAAAAGCCCCACAAAATGCAGTCCAAGAACACTCCATCCTTCAACACATTGCCAATTCCCCTTGCAATCTGTGTTTGCGGACCTCGGCAGTGTATTGGAGAGTTGCCGGGGTTAGCAAGTGTCTCATGTCAATGTCCATAGAGGAGGTGTGTATATGGCTGGTGCCCAGGAATCATTCCCCAATATACTGTTTGATGCTGAGTAACATGGAGGGTGTTTGAAACTAGCAGCCAGCTTCAGTTTTCATACTGAGTTTCTCAATGTATAACTTGTTTGGTAAGAGGCTGAATATTATTAGGAGTTGCAGTATTAAGAATGGGTTTAAGATGATCATGCCCTTGTGCAGTGAGAATCTTGTCTCATCACTTGTCAACAGCATAAACAATGGAGTGTTGCTCTTTACATTGAGCTGAGTCTCACTGCATTTCACACTTCACATTTCTGGGCTGATTCACCAGACAAAGCTCATGGCATTAGTGGTCAGTGATTCAGAAAACATTTACAGAACAATACCAGCATTTCAACCGATGCTGTGACTAAACACCATCCCTAAATGTGCAGTTGAGATTTACACACACACAATCTGACCTCCCACTCCCTGGCTGCTGTCAATGGATTTAATCTGAATATCTGCCAAAAGTTTCATCGTATTTGGTTGCTCCCAATTAAAAGCTCATCAGACTCCAGTTTATATTTTACATGGCTTGAACACAGTCCCTACAATGGAACTCAACACCTGTATTGCAGGAGTACAACAAATCTTAGCTCCAAACCCAGAACCCAATGGCAGCTTCTCCATATTATCTGGTAGAGGCATGTGTTAGTGTCTGGAGACAGCTTATGAATTCATGTTCTGGAGTTAACATGTACAGTTAGCATGTGGGTGAATTATCAGGCAACAGCATTTTGTGAATGATCTGGAGTTAGTGTCTGGAATTAGTGACTAGAGATAGAGTCTAGAGTTAGTGCCTGTGTTCATGGTCTGCAGTAAGTGACTGGAGTTAGTGTCTGGGGTAGTGGTCTGGAGTTAGTGATGAAGTTAGTGCTGAGGTTAATGTCTGGAGCTCACACCTGAGTGAGTGGAGCTGGTGTCTGTACTAAGGAGCTGGATCTGAAGTTAGTGCCTGGATTAATGGTCTAATATTAATGTCTGCGTTAGAGGTCTACATTATTAGTCTGGAATAGCTATCTGGAGTGAGCATCTAGAGTTAGTAGCTATCCTTAGTATTTGGTTTAATGGTCTGGAGTAATATATAGAATTAGTGCCTGGTGTTAGAATGTGGGTTATTGGTCTGGAGTAATGTCTGGAGTTAGCGACTGAAGTTAATTTCTTGAACATGGCTATGAATGATACTTTCAGTATCTGAGGTATTGAGAATGATGCTGAACATGTGGTCAATAACTAGATACTATCCCCACTTTTGACCTTATGTTGAGGGAAAGTCCTTGATGAAGCAGCTGAAGATGGTTGAGCCTAGGACACTACCCTGAGGAACCCCTGCAGAGATATCCTGGAGCTCTAACAACCACAACCATCTTTCTATATGCCAGGTATGACTCCAATCAGTGGAGACTATACCCGCTGATACCTAGAGCTCCTTGATGTCACACTAACAGATCTGGAGATGGTATTTGAAATCAATGTCTGGAGTTTGTGTTAATGCTCATGATTGGTGTCTGCCTTAAATGCACAGAGTAAGTGTCTGGCATTCAGGTCTGGAGTTAGTATCTGGTTTCATGGTTTGGAATGAGTATCTAGATTAATATTCTGGGTTGAGTGGTCTAAAGTTAATGTCTGGAGTTAGAGTCTGTCTTTGTCAATGGCCTGAAGTCGTGTTTCTGGTTAGTGTCTCAACAAATGGTCCAAAGCATGTGGCTGGAGTAAATGTCTGGAGTTAGGGGCAGCACCTGGGTTAATGGTCTGCAATTATTTCTGGATTTCTATACCAGAGTTTGTTTCTCCAGTTGATATTTGGGTTGTTGGCCCAGAATTATTCTCTTGATTAATAAACTGGAGTTAGTGCCTGGGTTACTGTTTAGTCAAATGGTTAGTGTGTGGACACTGTTTATTGGCTGGAGTTGTTTGGGGACCAGTCCTTGGCATTCATGTCTAGGTTATTGGCGGATTAAACTCTTATTTTGAAGTTCAGCTAAACACAGCTACCATCTGTATTAGATTGTGATCATGGTACCTCCTTCAAATGGTGTAAACATTGTAAGGTTCCTCATGAAGAAAATAAAACAACACATTATTTGTAACATATGCACAGGTCTGATCATTCTAGTTTTATAACTTCATATTAAATTGTACCAATATTATTGAGCTGGAAATGTGTTGCTGGAAGAGCGCAGCAGGTCAGGCAGCATCCAGGGAACAGGAGAATTGACGTTTCGGGCATAAGCCCTTCTTCAGGAATGAGGAAAGTTCCTGAAGAAGGGCTTATGCCCGAAACGTCGATTCTCCTGTTCCCTGGATGCTGCCTGACCTGCTGCGCTTTTCCAGCAACACATTTCCAGCTCTGATCTCCAGCATCTGCAGACCTCACTTTCTTCCCAATATTATTGAGAACAAGGAGCAATATTCATCATTGTCAAATCCATGGTTTCTAACCTGTTTTGCCAATGTTTCGATGTATGTTTAATTAAACTTGTTTTAATGCAGCGTTCTGTTCCATTGTCCATCTATATCCCATACAGCCACTGTCCACTCACGGTTAACGCATCATTCATCAAGTGTACTCCCTGCACTAGAAAACAGCTATATCCTTTAATCACAGACAACTTTTCAAAGCAGTCTACCCTTCAAGTAACTCACTTTAGAGGCTGACAGGACTGTTACAGAAATAGACTTTGAGTTGTTCTACTTAACTCCTGTAGATTATGAAAAGTAGTCACCGTCGTCCCACTCTCAGAGAGAGAGGGAGGGAGAGAGAGAGGGAGGGAGAGAGAGAGAGGGAGGGAGAGAGAGATGACTGGTGGTAAATTTAACCTGAGGGTCATCATGCCTCACGTGAGGGGGTGAGGTTAACAAGATGTGACCTTCATGATAACCTCAGCTGGTACAGGAATTGAACCCACACTGCTGGTGTCATTTTACATTGCAAACAAACCATCCAGCAAACTGACATAGATTTATTTATTAGAATGCATGGGATAGTGGGAAATTTGGCGAGTTGGATAGAGAACTGGCTAACCGGTCGAAGTCAGAGAGTGGTGGTAGATGGTAAATATTCCGCCTGGAGCCCAGTTACAAGTGGAGTTCCGCAGGGATCAGTTCTGGGTCCTCTGTTGTTTGTAATTTTTATTAATGACTTGGAAGAGGGAGTCGAAGTGTGGGTCATTAAATTTGCAGACAATACGAAGATTGGTGGAGTTGTGGATTGTGAGGAGGGCATAAAGGGGAGAACATTGTGAGGAGGTCAGTAACCCTCCCAACTTCTGATCTTGTGATGGCGAAAGACATTGATGAAACAGCTGAAGGTGTTTGTGCTAAGGAACTAACCTAAGGATCTCCTGAAGAAATGTCCGGGGACTGAGAAGACTGTCGACCATTGATCTCAAGCATCTTTCTTTGTACTCTGAAAGACCCCAACGAGTCGGGAGGTTACACCTAATTCCCATTCAGCTCAAATATATAGGTTGTCCCGATGACACCCTCAGTCAAATATTGCCTTTATATCGTGGCCATTCACTCTTCCCTGAGCCCCTATGTTCAACTCTTGTTCATATCAATAGGTGACGGTGCATTTCTTCTCACAGAGGATAATAGCTTTAAATTAAGGTTGTGTAGGTATAGGACAGATGTTAGGGGTAGGTTCTTTACCCAGAGAGTGGTGGGGGCATGGAATGCGCTGCCTGTGGGAGTGGCAGAGTCAGAATCATTGGTGACCTTTAAGCGGCAATTGGATAGGTACATGGATGGGTGCTTAAGCTAGGACAAATGTTCGGCACAACATCGTGGGCCGAAGGGCCTGTTCTGTGCTGTATTGTTCTATGTTCTATGTAATGCTAACCTAAGACCATAAGGCTATGTGATGTAGGAGCACAATGAGGCCATTCAGCCCATCGAGTCTGTCCTGCCATTCAATCATGGCTGATATGTTTCTCAATCCCATACCCCTGCCTTCTCCCTGATTCCCCTTACTAATCAAAACCGATTGAACTCTGTCTTAAATACACTCGGTGATTTGGCCTCCACAGCCCTCAGCTGTAATGCATTTCACAGGTTTCCCACTGTCTGACTGAAGGAATTCCTCCTTATCTCCGTTCTATAAGGTTGTCCCTTCACTCTGAGGCTGTGTCCTCGAGTTCTAGTCCCCACATCCACTCTCTCCAGATCTCTCAGTATTCTCTAAGTTTCAATCAGTTCTCCCCTTATCCTTCTAAACTCCATTGAGTACAGACCCAGAGTCCTCAACTGTTCCTCATATGACAAACCCTTCATCCTTGCCATCATTCTTATAAACTTCCTCAGGATGCCCTCCAACACCAGCACTTCCTTCCTTGAAACAATGCCCAAACCTGCTCACGATATTCCACATGTGGTCTGAGCAAAGTCCGATACAGCCTCAGCAGTATGTACCTGCTCTTGTATTCTTTGAAATGAATGCTAACATTTTGCATTTGCCTTCCTGCCAACTGAACCTACACGTAAACCTTTAGAGAATCCTCACCTAGGACTCCCAAGTCCCTTTGCACGTCCTTCAGATTTCTGAAGCCTTTCCCCATTTAGAAAATAACCTAGACCTGTAAAAGTCTTCTGGAAATCCAGATAGATCACATCCCCGGCTGACACAGAGTGCGGTACACTGACTCTGGAGCAACACTTTTATGAAAGCAGCGAGTGAGCCATATCCTATCGGCCTTTCTCAACTTAACTTCTTTCCCAGAATGAAAATATAACAGGTGAATGTACACACACTTCCTTCAGCAATTAGCTCCTTCCTGACCTCAGCATGTGTCTGAGAGAAAGTGAGGACTGCAGATGCTGGAGATCAGAGTCTAGATCAGAGTGGTGCTGGAAAAGCACAGCAGGTCAGGCTGCATCCGAGGCGCAGGAGAATCGACATTTCGGGCAAAAGCCCTTCATCGGGAAACGCCTGAAACGTCAATTTTCCTGCCCCTCGGATGCTGCTTGACCTGCTGTGCTTTTCCAGCACCACTCTGATCTTGACTCTGGATGTGTCTGTTTGAA